>NW_008751804.1:529049-691542 GCF_000715545.1 Opisthorchis viverrini
ATGAGTGAAGTGAACAGCTAGCTTTCGTCTGCATGAAGCTTCATTCCACATAAGGCTACTAAAGTACTGTACAGTGTGAGCCCTCTGCAGTGTAGCTATCCAGTGTTCTCGAATGATGTTACCTCACGGATCTGAAGGTAGTAAAAATTTCGTGCACAAAACCGTTCCGTTTTTGTCCGTTACCTTCAGTGTTCCGTGTGATATAAGGGGCAGTGGGCGAAATCATAGACCACTTTTGCCTAAAGTTAAATTCCACAATCAAGGTTTATCAAAGTAATTCCAATAAGAAATAGCAATCGACCAAGGCAAAAGTGAATGAAGGCAGTAATGAGGCCATCCCGTAGGGAATTTCTAACAAAATTCTACCGAGGACCGGAGTATTTGGGTTCGCACTTAACTAGTCAGTATTACACCGGAATCATTTCGTCGACCTTCAAATAAGCGGCATTTATTTCATCAAAGATTTGTTTAGTCGATATCCACTTGCTCAAACCGACAACTTGGTGATACGCTGTCCTCTTATATTTCCAATTTCAAGTACGTGTGAAATAGAATAAAAAGTCTAGAGGCAAATTTGTCTGCATCGTTTCACTCTGGTGTTAATTTGAGACATATGCTATCTACATATCCAACGACCACTCTGGATGATGGGCTCGAGAAAAGTAATTTCCTTGGTGAATTGACGGATACCTTTCACCAACCGTAACTTATACAGGATAAATAATTCTGAGCCTTGAAAAATGACGCAACTCAGCCATGGGGTGGCTTCTGTATTTGATTGGATAATATGATGAACGAAAGACATATTCAAGCTTTAGGTGAACCTCACACCTTTCTCAATAGAGTCTAACGTTGTGAGTGTGACTGCAATCAGCGAGTGAGAACGAATGCAGGGATTTCCGAACCGTTTGTGCGGTAATATTCTTCTCGATTAACATTTTCCACACCATTTTATTTTTATTGAAATACGAAGTGAACCTGGATGGTGCGCCCTTAGTTACCGCAGACGATGCCCCTATAATAGATGTTTATTCACTAACTACAACCCGAAAAATTTTAGAAAAGTACCACATTGACTGCCGTTGGCGACCCACAATTCTATCAGAGGCAACAGATTGTGAAGTCCCATGATTCCATCTATGGCAGCATGATAATGGTTTGATCAGTTATAGCTCGATCACTCACTGAGTTGCAAGTTGATAAAGTAAATTGCTTAGTTAACTGAAAATCAATGGGCTGGGGCACTACCTAGGTTTCATTTGGTGAATTGGGCAGTAACGAATATCTGCTGGCCATGGAGATTGGCTAGTCCTATAGAGGATTGATCGCTGCAGCTGAGTTTACTATTGAGTCACTTCCGTATCGGTGTCAAAAGTCCATTCATTGGGTCGATTCATTCACGAACCTAGTCGTCTACATGTGCTATCAATTTACCTATATTTTCCTGTTTCCTTCTTAATGGATTGTCACAATAGACTCGCTGACAATAAACAGAACAGAGACGCACGGATACAGCCAGATGTGCTCATGTTTTGTTTCTGTCGGGACAGTTTCAAAGCAACCTGCTCACCAATCTGAACAATTGTTGACTGCGTTTTGGCGTCAAGACTGGTTTACTTCAAATCTCTGGCACGAAAATTCACAAAGCCAACCTTGTATATTGCATGCACGCAACGGTACGTTCGGACATTTGAAGGTCTCGAAGCAGTCGTGTTTCCCTGTAGCTGTTTTTTTACTCATTTGTTCGAACGCACCCTCGAAAAGCATGCATTCATATTCATTCACTCATTCATCCGCGCATCATCAACAAACTCGTGTCTGCTCTACCCCCACATGCGTTTGTTCAGAAATGACGTGCTTATGAGGACAATGTTTGTTGTAACGTGAAACGATGACCGATAAAATCATTTTCATCAAAAATCCACAATAAGCAATTGGAACAATCGTAGACAGACTGTCGTGATAGCCCCTAATTATTGTTGTGTTTTCCCTTCTGTTGTTTTAATGGACACAAACCGGTCGACATGCCTGCAGAACACCATGTTGTATGCTCGGCTTGGGTCAGGCTCAAGCTACCAATCTAAGCCATGCAATGCATGCAAATGACTTTGATTTCGTCCGGACCCAACAAAAAACCCAAACATAAAACGTAAAGAGTAATGATACCGACCACTCGTTTACAGCCTATCAACCTGTGCAAGTACAAAATTAGAAGTATAATTCCACTAAATTTCATCATGCTATTGAAGGCACATCGGTACTTCCAGAGTATATAGTACAATTGCCACCTTGGCTAAAAAAACTCAATTATTTTCCACCAAATTGCTGTGCAGCACGGTCTGTGCACCCAAACCTCCTAACCAGTAGGGTTAAATGGCCTGATACCACTCAGAACGTATAGTTTTCGAATGAAACACATCCATATGAATACCAGAAAGATTGCCTAAGGTTGTGACAAAATGAATACAATCAAAAACAAATTCGGTCTACAGCTGTTTAACCGACCGTCCTATTTTTTCACGCAGTTTATCCTTTTTTAGAATGCTTTAGGCAATTTATTCCTGTCAGACCGGTGTTGGGCTTTAGCTGGGTTTCTGAAAGTGCTAACCCGCCGTCCCTGGGTCAAGTCAACTTAACTTATTTGGTGCGCAGTTTTGAAGAGTACCTGATAGCCTGTAAAAATTAGCTTACATTTGGCACAATTCCTATCGGTAAAGCCACAAATAAGTCTTTTGTCCAAATGGGTGCAAACAAAGCAGTCGTTTTAGATTGTAAACGTGTGATCTGTAAGGTGTACCTCTGGCGTCGTTCAGACTTTAGTGGAGGTTATCAAACAAGTTTAATTTTGAACGGGAAGCTTCTCTGTGCCAGATGGTCTTGTATAGCTTCGTTATAAACAACAACGTATCATTCTCTAAGACCGGCAAACCCAGCTGTAAACATTTTGGCAATCCGAAGTTACTATCCAGCTTCGTGGTTGGCGAAATCGCCTAGTTGAAGGAAACAGAATATTTCCTCATTCTGGGAGTTTTACATCTATCTTTTACATCTATCATGGATGCCGTTTGTTCTTCCGTGCCACTATAAGGTGAGAAAAAATTTCCATTTTAACGGAGTCTTCACTTTTTCGGGGTGCTAGGAACTCCGTTAATTTTATAAGAATATTAACGTGCGCGGCATGGGAATGTTTGTCGTTCAATATTCAACGATGGCTTAACCGAGTATTCTGAAAGCTGAACCTCACGGAACCATTTTTCTTGCCTTTGTGCTTAGTTTAAACGAATGAGAATTTTTAAATTTCCCATTAGTCGACTAACCACATCCAAATAATGTAGGTTCGTAGTGTTTTCTACATGTGCGCTGTGTTACCAAGCGCCCAATATTCATGGTTAGGTTTGCCTCAGTTCAGCACTATAATACTTGCTCAGAAAATTTATTATGCATAAAGTTTGGTGAAAGACGGATGAATTATCTTATGCTTTTCACAGAAATCCGCTTCAGGGCAGGATTTATACTTATCCTTAGTTATAAGCAAAACGTAATGGGAATTACGTTTTGAGTAATTATTTTTTAAACAGACCCTTTAGACGTCCTGTCAGATTTATTGGAGTTTGTAACAGTTTCTTCCATGCTTGACCCTATTTCCACTGATACTATCTCGAATCGTCCAAATAACTAGGCGCTAATGAATGCCTAAATACAGAGTATTTTGATGCACTATTCCCTTATTGTGCTTCACTGGCCTAGTCATATTCCATAGAGTTGCCCCCATTGTCTGTAAATCATTCCACAGAGCACTGACGACGTGACCAAGCCAGACGGGATTCTGGTTACTACATTATTTTCTGGAGATAGTTTGGACCCATTCATATTTTTTCCATACCACTACTTTGCAGCTGTGCCGAAATCGGTTCACCGAATCCCAAGGTTTCAAGTTATTCCGTGAACATTTCTCCCTGTTACCGGGCTAACATGTTTCCAATCCACCCATAAATGAAAACCTGTCTATTTATTTAACTAGATGAATATCATGGAGTTCCTTAATGCTGCCAATTTAGCAGTCACACAAGAGAGCGTCTACGTTGTAATGTATATCCCCTTAATTAGCGCAGATTTGCTGCGGTGCAAACGAATCATATGGCCATGCCATTTTAACATTTTTACTGCCAGCTCAATTAATCAGAGCCACTAATTTGAGCTTGTGATGACTAATGGGGTCACCACTTCGTGGGTACTGATATTAGCTCGAAGATCTAGTTTTCCTCTGACTGAGATCAATTGATACTGAATTACGCAAAACGTAGTCCGTCGTTTTGAGAATAACAAAATATTTTTGAGGCTGCCAAAACATTTCGATAACCCCCCGACAGATTTCGCTCTTCTTGGGCTCATCAGGTGGGCGAAGCCCCCGAGTCTCCTTTAACTTTATGTTCTACTTGAATCCATATTGTACAACACTTGACAAATACAATTATTCGCATATCCGTTTGATTTTTAACGGACGACTCACTTGAAACCCAGCTGAATCTTTAGTTCACTGTGTTCTCACTCATTACGCAATTATCTTCGGGTCGCTTGGTAAGACAGTTAGCAGTATCAAGAGTTTCGATTTACTACCGATTAGTAAATCCCGGTCATAAAAAAATGAAATTCTCGTTGTGATTAAAATCCACTTCTGTACGATACAATCCTAAAGGACTTCAAAAACGCCGAGTCCCAAACTTGCTTTCTTCGAGGGAAATTTTTTCCGCGTGCGAAGCATGACTGTCTCTCTCTCATTCGGAGCATAGGTTTTACCGAACAATCTAAAAATATAAGTAACACAATGAACCGGGAACATCAAAATTTGGAATGGTAGTTAGTCTTCATTCTATGCATCCACTCACCCTTCACTGTTTGTCTCCGTAAGGTGAGTGGAAATAAATAGAGGTCTGAGAAACTCTTTCAGTTATAGATATTATTCATTAAAGCTTAAAAATATTAAAATAACTAGCAGTGGAATTTTGCTGAATTTATTGTTTCGTGCCGAAGATTCGCCGTTTGCTGTTCAGGTTTATTCCCGAATAGACTTATATTCTTACAAAGAAGATTAGTGTTTAGACCCTTGGGAATTCAGTGTGGACCACGTATTTGCCTGGCCAGATATTATTTTCTTTTCCATAAGCCGCAACTTCGTGACTGCCAAATGCTGTGGGACAGCCTTTGTGAACGTTAGTGCACCAACAACAATTTATTCATTTACTCGTTGACTGAACTACTGGGCGGAATGAAAACCCCTGTGTCCATGCAAGTGACATCACTACCACCGTTGACATGCGGGCAGTGCTTGTGGTGGGGAACGGCTCACAGACAAAGAAACCAAAGTAGTCATGTACGAGGGTGAGATATACCAGTTGGATTTAATTAAAACAGACGGGATTTTCTTCTTCTGCGCGCCAGGATGAAGAATGAGAGGGTTTAATTAGTTTCACCGATCGACTGACCACCATTCAATCTGTCTTGTCACACTCCCTCACTTTGGAGAGACACCCCCTGTTTCTTGGTCGCAACTGTCACAGCAAACTCGATGACAAAAAGAGAGATCGGGAGCCCACTCCTTCTGTCGTTCTTTTTTTCTCTCTCTCCGGGAATGCTACTCAGATGTGGAATGGTTTTAACAAAAACAAATTTGCCACAAAATTCTGAGTAGATGAACGAATGCTTATACATACAAACACACTTGAAGAAACACATATGTATCAAAGTACGAAAACTGGTTTTCTTTCGAAATATGCAAAAATGCGCATTTTGTTGCGTTTTACTTGCTCACAACAAGCGGTTTGCTGGGTTGATCAGGGACAAATTTGACCGAAAACATGAGTTACTCAAATGGAAGGGAGGACGTTTGTGGGGAATAAAACTAACGACATAAATGTCGTGGTTGAATTTGAAAAATAAACTGTCTGCTTCTGGATAATCTACCAAGCTTAGAATACAATCATAGAATCATAGAATCATTTTTCTGCGAGAATTTTAAGCTAGAATTCGAAACAGTCGTCACAAGTTTTAAAATCTATGGAGAAGCAGTATACCGCCGGAAAGCAAGACAAATAAAGATTAATATGAATTAACATTGTATCAAAGGAGGGGCAATTATGCCATCTCTCCATGGAATAACTTGCAGCGTACCTCATCCGAGAACACTTGGTGCTTACGGGGTCCAACAAAAACGCGTGCAAGTTAAAAGGCTTATTTGGTACATCTGTTTATCAAGTAGGGCACAATGTCCCATCTTTCTGAAATCTGAACGTATATTCAGTCAATTCACATGTCCTGTAGAGTTTGGCTTCTATTGAGCGGAATCAACCTAAGCCACAAGTTTTACACAATACCCATTCCTTAAAAATTCCCCGTCTCTTAACAGTAAAGTAACGGTGTGGGGAGATATTCTGGCCAGAGAAAAGCTTGACAGACAACTGCAAGGTTTCAAAATGCTCACAAATTTCCTGGCTTTCCGGGTTAGTTGCTTTAGTGTTGGTCAGTTGAGAGCCGTAAGGGGCGCTTGGCTTTCCGTCACTTATTCACATACTTTTATTGACACGATACTTTGATGGAAGTCGCCAGATTTAATCGTCGTGAAGTTCGGTTTAATCAGTGTACAGTTGTGCGCAACAAACGTTCTAACTGTTGCGACCGCCCACGAGTCATGAGTTACGGACGGCCCTTGGTATTCTATTTTATCCACTGTTTTTTCTCTTCTGCGACGCTCAATATCTTAATACATCTGACCGACTGCATCACGCCACACTTCTCCGTATTCTGGGGCGAAAAGTCAGGACTCAGTGACATGTGCATGTGGTAATGTAATCGATATGGTCGAAGTACACCTACACGTAATAAGGAAATAGCGTTGACTTTCCATGATTTTATGAGTATAGATACAACTGGGTCAAATGGTCGACCATCCGAATTCGTTATGTATACTTTGAAGTCTTGTGGAAGGGTCGTTTTTCATTTTAGGTACGCTCAATAGTCGTTCCATCAGTCAATAAAGGGGAGGCCCATACTTGAGGAAAAAGGGTAGCTTAGCAATCGAACTATGGAGCTATTGAGCTACACACTCAGTACTTTCGGTTCAGCGACTATCGCTGCCTTATTACTTCACTCGTATTCGTAGCATAATGACGCTGTGGAATGTCAGTATCTCGGATAAACTTACTAGTTTTTGGTCTGTTGCTGAGATGGGCGTTGTTTGGTCACCATTCCAGTAGATACCATTGGTGTGCTGTCGGGTATAACTCGAAAGGTTTTAGATCCTTGGTTGGATGGTTAATCTAATCCACGCAGTTCGTCTTTAGTCTAATCACCTTCAGATGACCCATCCCGTAGATAGTTGTTAAAATCTGTCACAGGTAATGTAATTCCACTGATGGATGAGGTTTAATTCTTGTATAGTGCATGGCATCGCTAGGATTCCAGTTAGTTGTGGACTAAGGCCATTGACGCGTTTCCATTCCCCGGGTTCAAAAATGAAGCTTTCATTGTCCGTTTTCAGTCGGACCCGGCAAAGTGAAGTTGCCATCTGCGGTAGATCCTAAACTGTGTACGACTGACTGACATTCATTCCGAATCACGTGATTTGTTGGTATCTAGAATGTCGTGTCAAACGAAATGATTTTATCACGTTATCTGTTAGTAATATTTCATATGTACCTGGATGCCGAAATTCGGACTGTAACTTCCAGTCTGTAAGCAAAACGGAGACATGCTGGAGACCTAACACTCGCTACTGAGTTCCTTTTTCTTAGTAAGAATCAGCAAACCTCAAAATATCCTAGGAGCATTCAGCCACTAAACTTTCAATGAGAGTTGAACACTGCACCATCCAATCATGCGTAGGTGGAAAGCAGCGCGATTAAGTTGCGTTTAAACAGTGCATATGTCTATAACTTTAGGTCACATGTAGTGGTACTGACTGGTTTCGACTTCTCGAGAAGAGGAGCCCCCTACTTAGTGACACGTTTTTCTCCGAGGACAGATAATTTTTCCTTTAGGTATTAGTCACTTTATGAACGTCAAAACCTTTAGGAGATCGGAGAACAGTTAGGCCATCAGTGTTAAACCAAATAAATATGTGGACCATGAGTCCTGAAAGGCCTAGTACATGAAAACTCTGGATAGAAAGTAAGTGGCTGACGGTTGATTAGAAGCATGAGTGGTCGGAACGTAGACAAGATATAACGCTGTTCATCTTCCCGAATTGCATACCCATATCGTTTTTCCACTTTAGCAAACTCGGCGGGTAATAGCTTTTGTGAGTATGATTGATTCGATCAGGTGGTGTATTTTCACTTGTCTAACGGTATTGGGCAAACACTTTCTAAATGAATATGTTGCTGACACAGCATTATCAGCTTCTCTCTCCTGATCGAAATATCCAGAAATAACAATGGATTGTCGGCTTGATATTCGTGTTAGACTTGTCGCTCCGGCTAAGCCGTTCACCTGTTGGCCAGATTTCTGAATAAATCTACGTGACATTTGTTTGGGCAGATAATCACTCGTATGCAAATTACAACGGCTTTACAGCGCACCTCTCGTTTTGTTATTCTTAAGATGATAAGTATGACGAGCCGCGCGAGTCCAAGAATCCCCTTAGAAGGAGGAAGCCGCTGGCCGACTATCCAAAAGCTTTCAGCAATTTTCATACAGTTTGGAACCATACCTTGTATAATTGAAACGGATAAACGTGTGAAATACTTGCGAGCTACTGAGGAAGAGTTTCCTGCTGTGAGAGGTGGATTAGTAAATAAGAACCAGGCAACAATGGTACATCTAGTTACGTTATGAATAAAATAATTTGCAAGCCTTTTTCAAACAGTGCCTCGTTAGGGTGCCCCGTAACGAGTTTATGATACAACGACTAGTACACTGTCAAGATGAGGTGGTTAGGTACGTCAGGTTGATGAATCTTTTGCACATCATGCTCATATGGACATAAGAAACGATATATTTAGTCCCACCAAACTCAGCTTCAGTAATAATGCAAAGGGAAAAGGGCTCATGGGAACCTGTTTCTCAACAAAAGCAAATTATTCCAGTGGGCGTTTTGAATGATTTGAGGTAATGTGGTTGATTCCATTCACTTATCTTTTTTTCTTCACCCGAGCGGTTTTGAAACTCTTAGGTGATTTAACTTTAGGGAAAAAATAACTGTGTATCTTCGATGGGCGCAAGTTGTTGCTTGAACAACAGTAACTTATATGGAACAGCCCTGCCCCAGGCGCACACATTTTCAAAATCTTCGACTGTGGTAGTAACAAGTAGCCAAGCTCCACACTGGAAAGTGAGTCAGTGAAACATGCTTACGGCTGGAAACTTGGGGTCCGACAAAATACCAAATGCTCGATGAAACTATTTCTCGGATTATGCTTGAGAACGGTAAGTGGTTAGATATTTCCTTCTCATTTCCGGGCCTTAGACCTTGTGAGGCATATGTCAGTTATTTCACGTCTGGGTAGCATATGGATCGCTGTCTTTTCTGTGTCGGTTACGACTGAACGATTACTAGATCCCAAGTCAGCTCACTGCAGTGAATAATTCAGATGGACTTCATCATATGAACAAAAAATAGACGATGCTCTCCTACCACATCTGTCACCGAAATTTTTTGTCCTCGCCGTCTGGCTAATTTAACCCGTTCAGGGGGGAAGCGCAGGAGTGTCGTTGTTCGCGTGCCTGCTTAACAGCTGAGTAGCCACAACGCCGTTGGTGACCTGGTACAAAAATAGGCGTTCCAACCAATACTAGTGAGGGCGATGAAAATCGCATTTGTTCCTTTCGACACAGACGGCAAAAAGGTCAAATCCAACCATTCAGATTAACAGATAACTGAAGTCATTGTTGCAGAAAAACGGGTAGGTATTTGACTGCTGTCAGGTACTCCTGATAGATGTAACAAAACCCAAGCATTCAGGCACTTCAGTTCATTCGAATTTTGACTTCAGTGAAGGCTTATTCAGTGGGAATATGGGTTAAGATAGGTTAAAACGAGTAGAGTTCACGATGGCTTTTCATCAGTGTAAACTAATTTCACGTTATAGATGGGTACATTGATATTCAAAACAAGGTACCCAAATGATAACTGTCAAATAAAAGGTTGTTGAGAATCTTTGAAGTTCATTTGCATTCAACAAGAAATAGACAACAAAAACTGTGGATCTGAGGATATTCAGATCCCTTATCTGTACTGAATTTTTTCACAACAGGAAAGTGAGAGACATTTTGGATGCTTCGCATTGAGAGACTAGAACACCAAGCAAGAATCGATACAACATTCTGCTCAAATATTGAGTCTTAGTAAACTAGTTTTTATCTAACTATGGACTGTAGTCATGTAAACTTATATTTCTAATATTTTTTCGCCTTTTGGCTTCATTGAATATACCACGCTAACATCAATGTCAATGGTGAGCATATGGCCGAAACTGTTTCCGTTGCTATCTATCCATGCTGGTTTAAACTCGCTGCTGATATTTTGGTGGTGACTAATGGGGTCAGTGATCTATAAATTACGTTGGTGTAATCTTTATCTACAAACTCCCAGCTGGTTATCATCCATGATTCCGCTCGCATCATCGGATGGACGCATCTATGCACCAAAGTTTGATTGAATTGCGCCTTCATCCCAGAAAAACGGCCGGCCTGAGCGTTAAAGCAGTGCAGTTTTCCTAAGACTGACTTCGTTCTAAACACAGAGTCAGTCAACCAAGAAGAAGCGAAGGGTTTAATGATAAATATTCTAAATTCTGAAAATGAACACATTCAAAGGACTGTTATAAAAGTTGATCGTACTTTCCTTTCCGAGGATAGATTTGGAGCGGCCTGGTCATTTTGATAATGGAGTCTTGGTCCTCAAAGAATTAAACAACACTTGGTGTATTGTTGCCATCTTCAGGTTAGGCACTCCTCGACACTTTCTCCGTTAACGAGAGTGTCCCAAAAGCTAATAGATATATCACAGGACCGCAATGCTTTATGTAGTATTCTGCAAATATCTTTTATGGATAATCTTCCCAACTTGTAAATTCTAGGTTTTCGCCGATTCCAAATCATTGGAGATTTCCAACCTCAACCCAGCAAATCCTAGTTACTCACATGGTCACCCTATTGAGAGACAAGTTGAACAACTGCAAGCGAAACAACTTTGTGATTATGACTTCGGCAGAACAAGGTGGGTGACCTTCTCCTTGTATTTTCTAGTAGATGTGTCAGCAGCTTATAATTAGCATTACCATTTAGTCAAGAATGTTTAACGCCCCAAATCCTTCTACATTTTCACATTTTATTTTTTCATCAGTAACCGTTTTTTTTTCAAACGGGACATTCCCATNNNTTTTTTTTTCAAACGGGTACATTCCCATCGGTCATACAAACAAATACTGTAACTGTGTAGGAATCACCATTTTCCGCACGTAGATTGCAGGGTTTGATGGCATGTTCCACCTACCTACAGAAGGGTGCACCTTCACTCCTCCACAAACATTGCCAACAAAAACATGTGGGCGATAATTTACGTGTAGAAAAGGCATGTATCCATGTGGTCAACTTCTGTACGTCCTTACGTGGCAAATTTAGAGTGCTTTCCCATCTCATAAACACTAACCATGGCGGCATGCTGTCAATCAGGTACAAGTTACACGTGTATGTGTGTACCTATGTAGTTCAGGATACATTTCCAGGTGTTTACAGTCGTTTCGGGGATTCGTTTAAAAAACGTGGTCAGCATCCAGCCTTGTCACATTCACTTCAAGGGTGTGAGATTTTTGTGTATGTATGTGTACCGATGACCGATCATATTCTTGTTCCCCAAGTTGGTGCACGGTACATACAATTTTATGACCATGTCGTCCGCTGCAACACTAGATATGCACCAATGTAGATGACAGGTAAACATAGAAAGTGATTTTACCCCGAGGTAAAACAAGCACTCCATGTGACAGGCACAAGATGGCTTCTTGATTTCTTCGCTCAATCTGTATTATTTGTCATTTGAATGTGACAGAGTGGGAATTGCTGCTCGTACTCGAACAAGAACCAGGTTTCGCCAACATATTCGTTTAAACTCAGGATTTCCAGAATAGAAATGGTCACTTCAAAAGATGTGTAATCCAATCCGCACTAACTGTCAAATAACTCACCGGCCATTTACGACTGGTACGTAATCGAAACACAAACAAACAACCAAACAAACAGAAACACGCATAGGCGGATTTTGTAATTTGAAGATACTTGCAGATTGCTATGAGAATGTGAGAAACATCTTTTCAATCCAAACATTTTGCTAGAAGCTTCAAGGAACCCTGAAATATCAGTCAAATCGCACTTGTTTCGGAAGTATATCAGGGCACAATCTTCATTTCAGGGTCCACTCTGAGTTTTCTAGGCACATCACCTAACTACACCTTATCAGCTAAGGTCACAGTTGTACAGCAAACTGCAGCAACATGCATTACAAAGCGTGTTACTTGATTATGCATTGGAGTTGTGGATGGGCATTGGGTACACCAATTGTAGATTTTTTACAAATTGGTAGATTTTAGTGCATTTGGAAGAAGATCGGGGAATCTATAACCTTGGGAACGCAAAACCAGACACTCGAATTCCCTTGATTTAGCTTGGTTCATGAGCCAGGTTAGGTTACTGAATATTCGGGTTCATCCTGTTTCATGTCTGATTAACGTGGACAAACTCTAGCTTTCTACTGAATCAGTTGGATATTTTGCCAAATGACTACCCTAGACGTAAAGTGCAGTCAGGCAATGTTCCCGTAATGGGCTGAGTGGTCAAAATGGGGACGACGGATTGAAGCTCATAATGTGGATGCTTTTGCGAATTTCTGTGTCTGTGCTTTAATTGTTCTGACCGTCTGACGTGACAAGGTCGCCGAGCTCATCCGGAATCAGCCGTGCATATTTATGTACGAATAACCGTGAGAACGTCCAACGCACTTTTGTATGCACACTGTTGATGCATTGTGGTGTTGAGTAACTGGCAATAAATGTGCAAAAAGTGTGTGCACGCTTACACAGGAATATGGATGCGTCTGCTCGCTCACTCAAATAGGTGTTCTGGTATGCATTGTGCAGGACTGTTCCGTGATCCCAGGCAGCTGCAGAGTTGTTCCAAATAGATGAGGTCGAAATGCAGAAAAATTTCATTTGACCGCAGCAATAAAAGTCATGCCCTATCGTGTCACTTTTGCAAGTTATGAATTTCAACACGTCATTTGTTTATATGATTCGTACCAACTAGATCTATTGTGATTTTTCTGGTTCAAATAATCGAAAGGAATCTACAGATGCCAAAATGCGTCCTCAGATGTTGTAGAGCCCGAACGGTTTTAATTACTGATTCTCTAAGCAGTGATACGGGGCGTATACGGTTAACTAGTTACCCTGACTAGCTCAGTTATCTGAGTTGCATCACTGGAGCTTCAGTGTGTTCTTGCAGTCCCCCTGAGAGTTTGTTCCTTCATACCTTTTTCGTGAGCGCCGGATCACTGAAATATATGATGACCAAATCAACGACCAGTGACTCACTTCAGCGGTAACGCGAACCGCTGCACTGAAGATCGTCTAGTGCTTTCTTCATCCTGAATGTTTCAGGCTGCATTTCACTTCAATCCGTATCTGTTTTATGTCAAGATGCGAAGGAGTCTTGGATGATGCAGTGAATCTAGGTGACGCGATGAAGACGCACTGTATTTCAAAATGAGACGATCGTTTAAGACTTGCGTCAGTAGGCGTCGAGATTCCAAATTTTGATGAATGGTGCCCATGGGAATGCGCTGACTAAACTGGTCACAACGGAACAAGGTCTTGTCCCAGCTAACCTAAAACTCACAGTTTAACTGACCCAGTTAGACGGATCCACTGGGAGGTGCTTAGCAGTTGAATTCATCTTTTAAAGCCAACCCAAATACCGCCTGAGTTTTGTTAAAATATTGGTGAGTTAAACGGTACGGTATGGCCTGTACATGAGGAAATTCAGCTTTCATGTAGTTACCAAAAACTGACATTGGACCCGTGATGACGAGTCATCAGACTTCTACAGATGATAGATGAGCACATTTTTCCTATTTTAAATGTGTTCATGAGTGTTGATTCAATAGCCTATCAGGAAGGAGCCGAAGTTTTTTTAGCGAAGTTGGAATTACAATGTTTAGCTCGAAATCGGTCACAGTTAATGAAGACTTGATAATCAAGTCATCATAGTTGCAGAGATAACGGAGCAGTGCATTTTCAAAATGCCTGTGGTATTCAGTCTATAAACAGGAAGGAGGAGGATGGAAACATCCGAATATTCTCCATGAAGAATTTGTCAATTCTGAATTTAGAAGGCGTAGTATGAAATAGCGTCTAGAAAAAATAGCAGTACCCTGATGTCATAAAATCTGCTTTGAATGGTTCCTTAAGAGCTTCATATTTTCATACCAAAAATCAGACAAATATCTATCATCGTTGAATTTTGTAACGCACCCTTATGCCCATGGGATGCGACTGAGCCAGTGGATCTGAATCTTCATTTAATAAAACCTTGCTATTCAAAAATTAAACATCAAAGTTGGAATACAAAATGTAAGAACAGAGTTGAAGTAACAATCAGTAATTTCACTGTAACTTGCTGCCACATGTCCAGGACAAACAGGCGGTGAATAAAGGCATAAGAAATTTTTTGTTAAAAGATATTATTTCCGTTCACGGTAAGTCTTAATTTATTAACTATTAGAATGGCGATTAGTGACAGGAGCTGTTTTGCTTACTCTGGCGATGAAGTGCAGTTTCAGTCTCAGATGGATGGAAGAATGATACAGTTACATCTGATTTTGAACAAATGCCAGTCATGTTGATGGAGGCATCACCGTAACAGACAAACGTGGTTTCCGTGTTTCCATCAGCCTTCTGTCTAAAGTGAACACCACTTTATGCAAGGAACGTTTTATATTAACGTGGCGTTGATGCGAGACCCGAAAGAGTATTAACTGAATTTGTTGTTTAACACTAATGTAAGTTTATAACTTCAAAATGTAAGCTACCTCTCTAGCTTCAAGAAAAATGCTAGCCGGTTTTATAATGTGTATGGATGACGACTTGCTTGCGGGGCGACTGAGAGAGATGCTTTAAATGGAAAAGCTTTTCATTTGCTAACAGTAATGACCCAAGTCATAGGTAGGATTCATTTACGGCAGTCGTTTGATATGTTGGCTTGAGACGAAATCTACATGCAATTTAAAACACAGCAATTGAACTCGTTAGCTTTTGACAAAATACCTTGAATCTTAATGTGCAATGCTAACAATATGCACTGTCTTTTGGAACGCAACGGAATTTAGCACAAGAAGACAAACGAAAAAAGGTTACTATGTTTATCGCAATTTTCTTTTCTAGCGAAATCTAATAACATTGCCAAAATTCGTACCAACTCATTTCGCAGTGCTCTCTAGTCATCTAGCATCTAGCCGGAGATGTCAGAAAACATGTGCAGGAACGCTGCTATTTCATACTGTTTCCTAAATTACTTGGACTTCGCTTCGACTTAAATAGTATTACACATATCCGGCAAAACACATTTGCTTATCTCAAAACATATTTTTTTCTGAGTAACGTAGGCATGAGGTGTAGGCACTCGAATGAAAGGTTGCCGACTAGTGTCTTGTGTTCCACATCCACGCAATCGTCGGATAATTTATAATCCCTGACACGAATGAGCTTATCAATTCACGACATTCGTTAGACAACGATAAATGCAACACGCTTGATGAAACTTGTTATGAGGTTTAGACATACACATGTGCCCATAAACTCCCATAACGTTTTTCAGCATTAATGACAAATCGTCACATTCAGATGTGGTTAAGCTGACAAGCAAATCTATCGTGGTATTTCACTTGGAAAATTACTGCTTGCTACTCAAACTTCTGCACGCACAGGCAAACCGATTCGATCAGAATGATAGTGTACCGTCTTAAACTATAAACAACACCCGCCGTGATTTCTCGGTTGGTGTTACGAGATATTGCTCACGCTAAAACTCATCTGAATTCGCATATACGCGTTTACGCACAGATAAGCAATACTGTGGTCATATGCAGCAGTGGCGACAGAAGTAGCAGTAAGGGTATTATATTTATGACTACACAGAGGTTTTTGAGAGGAAAACATTGCCGTTTAAAGCCCGATATAAGTTTCCCTGCTTCACTTTGAGCAGCCGTTATATTTCAATAAGTTGAATCCATCCATTCAGCCAGTGACAAAATTGACAACATGTGGAAACCACTTCCATCTGCGAAACAATGAGGGTAATAACCGTCTTCCTGTATTCAGCATACAAAAGCGCAGCCTATCCGGGTTTTCCATCCCAGCAACCTGTGATCCTGTCACAAAGCATTCATCACATGTCGGCTAGATAAAAACAGGTCAACAGGCAATCTAGTGGATGGTTGCTGAGGTCGTTCAAGGAACGTGAACTCATCATGGCCTATTCTGTCGACAACTGATATCCATCCGTTTAGGGACACGACTGTTTTTCTCATGAAGAACGACAAAGAACGGATGACAATGACATCATGACAGCCAGGATTCCTTGCCGCGTGAGTGTGTCGATCGGCACAGAAGACAAAGGAGTAGATCAGTATTCCACAAATAGTTTGCCGTCTTTCTGAAGATTTATTTGCCAACTGTTGGAGTTACAAATTCTTTCTGTTCGCTTTTGGTCCCGCCAAAGTACCGCGAACTTCTTAAGTCAGACGCCGCTACGTCAAAGTACATGTTAAGTGTAGCAGTGAATGCACGTCACGCTTGATGACTCTGGGTAAGAGCATAAACTAAAACTGAAAGCGTAAGCTCCAAGCGCAGGAAGCACTGTTTCACCACAATTCCCCTACATAAAATCAAGTAAGCCTGCCTACCAATGTTCAAATTTTAAAAGACCAGCTTCCAAACAAGCAAACAAACCAGTGAAAATTAGAAGACATGATTAGAGCTCGTGTAGTTTTGGTGTACGATTAGACGATATGAGCTTCGTATTTGCGTGCAGATATGCACCAGAATGTTGTTCCTTGAAGTGAAATGTCTATGCGTTTTCTTTCTTAGCAGAAAACGAAGTCACAAACAGTCAACGAATAAAATTAGCAGTGCACGAATGTCAGCCCCAAGCTGAGGAAGGAGGGTGTTGTCGTTTGATACAGTCCTTGGAGTAAAATCGCATACTTCAAGTGTCGCTAAGAGCTGTTATCTGAAGGAATAAAGTCGACAACCGGGTAGAGATCAGAGTTCGGTAAGCGAAGAGGGTGCGTAACTGCGAAGTGTTATATACCACACTCTGTCCTCATTCTCTAACGCACATGGTCCAAAATAAGTTACACTTGTCACTCTCGGATTGATCAGTATTTATCAGAAACTAGATCTGAGCCGTACGGGCTGATAAAATGCACCACGGAGAGCATTAATCGCAATGCGAATTGTGGGATGCACGTATGCCTTCGCTGTCGTCCAGCAAAGTCCCAGAAAATCTTATGTGCTTCAACACTTAAAACCTGGTGTTTTGATAGCTGGTTTATTTAATTCTTTTTTCTATTCTATTTTGATATTTTATCGGCCTTTCTGTTCTGTGGGCTAGCTTTATCAGTGCACCGAAATAGCTCCCTACGGCGGTTTCAGAAGATCGAACTGAATGAGGATCGCTCAAGTGGGCAGTGTAGATGAATGTATACACGCTTCTGGGGAGTAGGCCACAAACTTTACTAACAGGTTGTTCCTACCACTACGGTGACAACACCTCCTTCTATGGAAACTCAACGGGCTATTGCAGAGGTCCCAAGTTAATGACGTACCTACACGTTTAAGAATAAAAATGTGCCATCAGGTTATCCGGCTATTCCGTTTCAGAAACCTGGTGGTAAATAACATTATTGCAGCTGGCTGTGTCCATCATCGGTTTGTTTGCACTGACTATCACAGCATGCAAATCTGGTTGGTCGAACAGATCACGAGGCAATGAAGCACCCCAAACCTAATGGGCGTTGGTGAATTTTTAAGCCCAAAGTGTGACCACTTTCAGATGAAGCAAACTATAGGTTAAGTGTATATAGTGATAAATTTGGGTTCCGCGTGCCTCTTACGAGTAATTTGAGCCACTTGGCGATCATTCGCGTACATTGTGAATCTCAAAACTTTAGTCATCCACACGCGATCTGATAACCGTGACGACAGCCGAGCGTGTTGGCGATTCTAGAATTAACACATTTGCTGGCACAGGTCTTACTCCATGAAGTGTACACTGGGTAAAGGACCACATGAAGTTTGGTGTCGACCAGAAGTGGGCATTTCATAAATTTCGCCGTGTCCATTGACCTGGTTGGTTGCTACAGGCAAGTCACAAAAGTGCAGCGACGAAAGAGGCACTGGCATCAGTTTTACTGGACAAATATAAAAACATTAGTTGGAACACGCTGCTTATGAGATTTTGAAAGTTCCACCATAAACGATCTAGCTTAGTCTCCTAGTAATACCAAATTAGTCTGTGAATGAGTGCATTTTTCAAAAAAACTCCTACTTTTCTATCACCAATGTAAGAAACTACTGGAGCCTTTAGACTTAAATACGGGTTTTGTGTAAAAAATTCATGTCACTCATTTTTTTATTTCACAAATGGCTCCAAACACGTTGATGCATATGTCCATCTAATACTGTGTCCTTAGGAGTCAAGACTTGGTTGTTACATTGCTGAAAAATTCGGGTCTCACCACACAGGTGTCACAGGAACGTGGAATTCTAAGTCGCGATTCCATGATGAATTACACGGTGGCCCCTGTGTAGCCCGAATATTACAGTCCACTTATTCGCAAACGTTTATGCTTCGGTCCACAAGCGAGCTTTGATAGCAGAAGTTGAAGTGAAGTCATAAAGATATTGGATTATTCTCATTGTTGACCAAGTCTTTTCGACACACTAAGGAACGCTTCAGAGTGACTTTCCAAAAAATACGTGAATCCCATCTTACTGATTAGAAGCAGATGTGCTGTACTATGTCAGAAGAGCCCAATATAGCCTCGACTTCACTTCCTTATTGACGAGCTGTTTTGTTTTAGTAGAGCACAACACACCGTCTCCAGCCTTTAAAGATGCGACATATACACGCGATTCCAGTGGTCCTAATAGGACGGACTCTTGCCGGTCGAATACTTGGCATACTGATTCGAGGTTTTGGGCTCTTAACTGTAGCACAATTGTGAGACATATAGGGCATATTACACACATACATACATAGATACATACATACATACATACATACATACATACATACATACATACATACATACATACATACATACATACATACATACATACATACATACATACATACATACATACATACATACATACATACATACATACATACATACATACATACATACATACATACATACATACATACATACATACATACATACATACATACATACATACATACATACATACATACATACATACATACATACATACATACATACATACATACATACATACATACATACATACATACATACATACATACATACATACATACATACATACATCATACATTACATACATACATACATACATACATACATACATACATACATACATACATACATACATACATACATACATACATACATACAACATACATACATACATACATACTTCGGTCATAGTGAAAGGCGGATCGTCATTTACATGAAAGAATAGTCCATCCCGTGCAAGTGGCACGCTTGGTGGAGTAGACGTGGTGGAATGGACAGCAACAAGAAAAAGTTTATCATACAGGGGGGTATCGCTGTTCCAAAAGGCAAAATGGCAGCCGTTGTAACATGGAACTTAGATTCCCCACGATATCTTGCAACAACACTGACGATATGGCAACTTATTCGTTCTAGTAACTAAACGTGACACAGTACTCCCTCCTTATGAGAAACATCCACCTAAACACTATCTGGAAAATGTGACGGTCTTGATAGTTGCGAATTCATTTATTTTTCTTGTGATGAGTTCTCTTGTGTTACCAAAATTTATAGTACAACACTTGATAATGAAATGTTTTGTTCATGGATTTGAGTTTATTCTGTTTGCCAGATTAGGGGAAATATAAAGAGTTCCATTCATCCAAAGCTGTCAAGTCTTGAAATGTGGTGACCGGTTGGTGGTGCACCTAAATGCTTGCACTATTTGCGAAATGAGATTGGGGTGTCTTAAATGACGATAATGTTGGTCTTTCACCGAAAGATGTATTGATTTGCTATTTAGTAAAGCAAGACAAAGGTGTAGAAAGTGCGCGAACCTAAGTTATTGGATGTTGTCGGTTACAATGCTAACTTAAGCACAAACATCTCCTTCATTAAGCATTAAATAACGAATCACACACGAGTGAACCCTTCACTGAAGGGGTGGTCGCATGAGAAGCCACCCAACCTGTAACTACTTGGTCTAAACTCCGTGGCTGAAGTGTGACTGGTAGCCTATATTGTTTGAGTGCGAGTTAGCCACATTGTTTATCAGTGGCTCGTATCCCAACGCTTCAGTCTTCAACTACTAGACAGGAGGTTACCATTTCGAATGTCTCTGAAAGTTCGTGTGATTTGCACTGCCGATTATTCCTATCATGGTGAAAACCTAGCCATCCTGGCCGTTTGTATGATCCATGTATTACCTAATGGTGAATCGTAAATAGACGTTCCTTTTCTCTGTTGTTTTTCAGTTTGATTTTGTTGTTCACCCTAAGCAAAGCGATACATCAAAGTTTATGAAGGTTTCTGTGCTTTCGAAGAATGTTATTTTTGAAGTCGGAGTTCTATATAATCGTTCCGGAGGTGAAGTCATTTCACATTGGCCCCGCAAAATCCTTACCGTAAAACCTCTGACACGGTGTCTACCTTCGAATGGAAATTCTTACCAGTGTTGAAAGCAGCCCCAACCCATGCTGTCTAGACAGAACACAGCAGAAACACTCAAGCGCGTTGTCGCACCCACACTACTTTCGCCTGGTCAAACAACTTGATTTGTGTCCCATAGAGGCTGGGTGACAATACATAAATCTCACTTAAGCTATTCCAACTATCTGCAACTCAGCGTCAGTTGGTCATTTTCATCCTTGTGATTCCAACATCGCTGACGATAAAATCGAGGAACCAGCTAAAGGTTAAGACAGCAAATAAATTCACGCAAGTGGCAGCACATCTGGATTTCCGCGTTTTGAAAGATGACCACGTGTGAGAGTTTGGATAATTCAATGCCTTTCAGATCACTGATGTGGGAGCACATTTCTACCGGACGTTCCAATATAAGACAGTTTTCGGAAACCTGATTAAACAAACTATCTGTATGAAGGTAGTGGGATTAGACACCTTTCTGGGAACAGGAATGTGTGAAAGGCTTATTTTAGTTGGTTATTTGTGCTTTCATAGATCCAACAAAATGAATTACTGAATCATTGAACATTGGTTTATTTTTATTTGCTTTCTACATTTTTCTTGAACGAAGAAACAATGGTAAGTTTCGAATAGGCTCTTGTATCACCTGAGACAACCTTCAAAATTAATAAAAAACTAAAATAGTTGAACTGGAGGCCAAATTTTAGCCCCATTCAATTGTGTATTCTTGGGAGATTTTGGAAGACTGACAAGTTAAAGGACTTCCATGCAAGTTTTGGAATCAAAAGTTTGAAACTAGACGTGGATCGTCTATATTACAAACCAAACTATTCTTTGGGCATGGGTTTGTGTTCCAAAGAAAAGGTTGACCTACAGAAATCCACAGGGACATGATTCGGAACTATTATTTGTTGATCTCAATAAAAAATCCCGGGAAAATCCTCCATTGACTACAAATAGGTTTTGCACCATACTAGTTTTGACTCATTGGAGATGCGCTTTTATGTAGGCCAAAATAAAACGTTACTTTCGTCCATTTTATGCTAAATCCAAGAGAATAGCTTGATTAAAACACTGGCAGAGTAAATCTGGGTAAATATCTGGCAATTACATCTTGTAAACAAAGTATCCTAAGTTGATATGGTCTGTCTGAGATCGCTGATGGACCTGGAGGATTTACGATTGTCCCATTCGGGTTGCGTGAAAATCAATCCCGCACACATTAGTGCCTGCATGTGAGGGAAGATGCAGTACCGGAGCAGTACTTGACAACGGATATCATTCGGAATCCATCTGGTTACAAATATACACAGATGCACAATTCTGTGTAGCTGAGTAAACAAATTCTGCCTCATTTCCGAGCACGATAAAAAAGCGTTGTTCGAGATCTCAAATAATGAGTTTTCAATGTACGCAAGTTCCGAAGCCACTTGAAGTTGCTCAGCAGCATCCAGGACTTAATGGCTGCCAATACTTTGCTTTGTTTAAAGGCAATAGGTTATCGTGAAATTTTTATTTTGGCCTACTTGAACATCAATGCGGTGCACATGACCTATGTGAAAACTCCATTCAAGGTTGCCAGACTTGGCCGTGTTAGGAACAGTGAACCATACACGCAGAATTTTTGTTATCTGATCAGCCATTCCACAGGTGATTTAACCACAAACCGTATACTCGACCATACAGGAAATCACTCACAAGGTTACCGAGTAATCATCGACAGCCCACGATTGGTTTGTTCAAGTTTGGAATCACCAGGTAGCCGATACTCCGGAGTTCCCGTCGACATAACACCCCACTTGAACCCTAATTGCCCGAACTTCGATAAATACGCTCATTTTCACGGAGCACCCACCGAAAACCGGTTTGTTTGAACATAAACGAGAAATCCAGCTGGGTTTCAGGTGAAAACTAAGTTGAAATTCATTAAGTGTATTTGTCGAACGTACTCGATCTTCTGCGGGTGGTCAGAGAATGAACTTTGTACACCTTCCCTCTGGGATTTGGTGATGGCGCAGCCTTTGATTTCCTGAAACACTGAGCTGCAACGTATTATCCCACTTGTGAGTGGAACAAAAAAATGACCAATGATTTTAATTTTATTATAATATTGATACCGATTTAGGCCGCAAACTAGAAGTGAACTTCACAATGGGGCCTTAGTTAAAGGAGCTATTTATAACCATTCTTTTTAAAACATGCCTCAAAGATTCCCACTCCAAAGCTGTCAAATTCGACAGATTTTAAATACCTAACGTAGATGTTTTTCCGGAGAATACGTAGGATTTGATGACATTAGGATCACAGCGCAATTCTCCGTTTATCGGAAATACTTGAAAGAAGTACCAGTGAATTCACAGATTAGATTATTTTTTGACCTGTCAATGGATTCTGACCAATGAAGGAGTTTAGGAGATTAGTGAATTACACCCATTTGCATACCGGTTTGGCTTTGATGGAAGATTCACCTGCAACCCATCAGAAGCTCTCGTTTATGAATGTGCTGCAATAGGCTATCTCATGTTTTAATTGGTGAGATATTCGAGATGTCACGATATATCATAAATGAGAGATTCAGCTGGGTTTCGTGTGTCTCCCGTCAAAATCTTATTGGTATGCAAATGAGTGTAATTCGCTAATCTCTCGCCGTTTGGGTTTAATAAGAACATAAGGTTGACGGAAACCCCAAGAAAGTCGAAACCAGTCGTGCGCTGTCGAAGACTTTTCAGCGACCTTATGAGTAGTGTATTGTGAATGTAGGGGATAATGAAACATAGGTCATATGCGTAGCCCATTACTGGGCTACTTCACAGTCTTGGGTATCAGTTCGAAGGGGACAAAGGAAGACGGATATCTGTGTGAAAATTGATACGGTTTTGAGCGGAACTTAAATGTCTCTTGCTTGTCATATAATGAATGTACTGCGCAAAAGCTGCTTCAAGTTCAGGTAGGTAAGTTACTTGCATATCAATGCATTTACCCTGAAATGAATGTCTGTCTTCGAAAGGTTTCAGTTTGCTGCTCAAGTAGGACTAAGCTATATGGGACTTACTGAGCTACATCTGCTCAGTCTGCTGCACTAAGGATAAAAGTGGTAGTGCGTTGGTACTGCTTTCTCTTTAACCTCAAAACTGTTGTCACATGAAAGATCGCACCTTTATAGAGCAAGTTATTTAAAAAACACGATTCAACACACTGACCGATTTGAAAATAATCTAGTTGCACGGCGTCATATGGTCAGATATGATCAGACAGCCATCAGGTTATTGATATTTTATTTTCCCGGTCTCGTACCTTGCAATTAAATTCGTTCCATTGACGTTCTACAGCTAATCAACATCATCCAACAGGTTCCAAATGTCCCATTGCTACCTGACCGGGATGGTCGATCAGTCGACACGGTTAGGATAGTTGTTAATTTATCATTAGGGCGGCTGGACAGACCAATCACATTGTTCTAACGCGAATATGTTAGTCAGATAATTCAGATGGGCCCAATGTGCGCCGTTAAAATAATACAAACGCCCATGTTCTGCATCTCATTTGTTCGGAGTTCCGAGGGATATGTACTGATGATAAGCTCCAATAGGAGGAAACATTTAGTTCACTGCTTTTTTTCTTTGTTCTGGACTAAGCAGAATAAATGGCCAAGACGAGGGAGTGACAGTCCCAACAGGGTGGGATAATGCAGGAGAAAAATCGCAATAAGATAGCCACAAGGAACAGGTACTCGTGTCAGAGTTTACGCATAAGAATATCGTCCGCCATGTTGTTTCAGTTTTTGGATAAACGAAAATTGCAGACCGGCTTCTGATGGGCACACAGATAAAACTTATTTTAAAAGTGAAATAAAAGAGCTTGTTTCACCTAGATTGACAGCATTCCGTTCGCGAGTTGGTTCCATAGAATGAGGAATGTCCCCTTTAGATAATATTACTACATTGCTATTACAGTTCCGTCAAGTAGCTATGTAACGGTATAGTTGTGATGAGAATAAACAAGAATGCACATGGGTGTTTTGTACACCGCAATTCTTCTTCAAGTGACTAACTATCTTCCGAGCTCTTCAAGCTTTCGAAACTAGCTCCTTGTACACAAGCTCCAGACGAATTTGGTTGACCGTTTTTGCGAAGCTGACAATGAGCTTAAGTATTAAGTAGGGACCGCATGTTTGAATTGTTTATTCTATATCAAACTGAACATATAAACAAATGGGTTTATATAAGCTTCACGGTTAAAAAGAGTACAGTGCACGCCGGGCAAGCATGCACTATTTCCGCCTGCTTGGATATCACGTAACCATTTAACCACACCTGAAGAGTCACTGATGATTCCTAGGTCAGACTTACATGAACGAGGGCCTGGATTCAAGCGCGATATCAGTGTGGCCATGAAGATTGACGTTAATTTATAATGAAATCCATTCGGAAGATAGTTGGTGGCCACCTCCTTAGTGAGCAGTGTTGTTTGCTGCTTACATATTCATCGGCTGCCGGTTAGTAGGTAGTTATTTGAACAGAATGTTCTCTTAGCCCAGTCATCACTTAGACAGCATCGCTGGGCAGGCTGAGTATCTAAAAACGTTGGAAGTGCATGAAATACAGGACATCGAGTGGCCTAGTACACTGACTCGAAGAAAGGAAGAAACTTTGAAAACAGTCCATAAACCATAGTAAGGAGCCACGGTCACCGCAGTTTAAGTAATCCCCACTGCTTGAAAGCAAAAGTAATCACTATTTACTGGAACCGTTTTCATGGCAAGCGTGGATTCATCCATATAAAAGATATTTCATCCTGTAAGTGTAGGTAAACCATGTTGAGAAGCCCAGATGCACTGTAAGGAATTTCCATCCTTAGCGGGAATCAACATCACTTGCATGATGAAATCGCCCTTAAAAATTCCGAAATCTGGTCAATTCGCCTCTAAAATTGACGTTTAAGAAGGAGGACTGTGTATAAACCAACACGTTACACACTGCCCCGCCCACCGGACCATCACATTAATGATAAGCCCAAAGTTATTGAACTTTCAATATATCGTTTAGAAGTGAGTTTTGTACGGTAATAATATAAGTAAATCTTTCCTCAATGATGGATTCTGTCTTCGGAGGGTTAACTTGATTTCATGATCCTTGTAATTGTCCGTACTTGTAGCTGTTATGAATCCCACTGCAACTGAACAACCATGCACTTAGAGTGAGATCCGTGTGAAAAATTTCGTGGGGAGAAACTTTTGAAATGACGTGTTTTCCGGAGACTTGACCCTACAGTATCCGTGTTTCCTAACTGCATTGCTACCCACCCAATTCACGCCAATTTATAGAAGTACAAATAAATTTGAATTGAGCCTACTGCTTTAGTAGATCGGTGTCAAGAAACTATGTCGCTAAACGTGAACAACTTGCTCGTCCTCTTTACTTGCATCTCTTCCGGGCCATAGTGGACCAGAACACACCCATAAGTTGAGTTTCAAGTAGGACTGACATTGGACTGGTCTCCCTGCGGTCAGGATTTCAAGTGGAACACAAAATCACTGTCTACCTGGTAAACCAGATTTTCAGGGACTGATAAAGCCTCAACCTGTCCCATTTCCTTGTCGGGAACGTCCACTTCATTGCAAGAACAATAATTATTTTGTATATCACTTTTCCCCACCCTTCCTCAAGCACATGAATACACGCTGTTCATCACTTCACTTTTGTTTAACGGATTCTGTCCATCATACATACACACGGGCAGTCGGGTATACAGAGAGAGAAACAGATTTATCCTAACCAAGAGTCCATTCCACTGCTGTTTACATCCGGTGTCAGTGATAACAATTATGGACGGATTGAAGGACCATGTTATAGCTTGCTTGACTGAAAATATTCGCAAAACCTAGCTCTTCCCTGTCCGATTCGTTCAGACGACGAGGTGCGCGTACAGATTTGTGTTTTACAGTGTGGTTTACACGACAGATTTTCGCGAACCATGCTGACTTTATTCTGCGTGTTGATTGTCGAACCTGGTCTGAGTGTTGTTTTGTCCCATTCTATCGGAGGTGCAACGTCAAATTCGTCCGGTTGTTTGTGGGCTAGCAAGCGATTTTTTCGTTGCAGTCGGAAGAGGGAAATCTTCACACACAGAGGAGCGATGTTAATTTGTTTGATGTTTTGTTCCATTGAAGGAAAAATGATTGAAGATATGTATTCAACGGACGTCATTAATTTCATTGAATAATCTAAGTCGGGTGATTGTTTTCAAGGTCAGTTGAGTTCAAATGCATTATAAATATAAAATAAATAATGATATTGGAAGTTGAAAAAAATACTTCAGTACTGTATAATGAGTAAATAAAGATCTTTGTGCTGCATCCATACACGTAGACAAATTGGAGAACTCAAGAATAGGCTTTTGATCAGGTGTTGGTTGCTATGTTTACCCAGCCTGGCAATTAAACTGCCGAAGCTTCGTCACCGAACGGGGAGATATCATCAGAACACATTTGGGTGCTCTGCGCACTGATGGTGTCTTTCCGTATGGCGACGAAACGCTTGCAAGCTATTTTCCCAGCTCGTGCGAACAGGTCAAAAGCTACTTGATAAACGACGAATAAATGCATCCGAGCCACCAATGTTTTGACTCATTGCCAACTCAAGTATTACGAATTTCTTAGAAGCGTGCGGGAGAAAATGGTACCCAGTAAAATACCAACTGATAGCCATTGCGATGGCTAAAAGAGTCTTCAGTATCTTGCTACCCTAAAGCAAGTTGGTGAACTACACATGAAGAGGGGATAGAAAGAATAAAATATTAAATTTTCTTGATGCGATATCGCCAAACAATTGTGGTCATGCATTTTTCGTGTTCACCTTATAATGGCACACTTTACTAAATACATCCTCCTCTATTCAGAATAACGTGATTGTGACACAAAGACATTTGACTTCAATCGATAACATAGTGGGATATCATATCATCAAATGGCACATACAATGACCCCTCGGATGATGATAAAGCTTCTGCAAGTCAGTTGTTGAGTTCGGCGGCCACCTGGTCAACCACCGACACATCTCCAAAAATACGCACTTTTTGGCATTGAAACATACAGTTGACATATCATAAACTTACTGTTATTCCAAGAAATATTTCTATTTTCATTGACTCCAAAGTCCTCACCCTTCCCAATTTTTATTTTCCCCATATAAATCACCAACTTTTTTTCTTTTACTCTGCACCCCTTTGGCTATTTTGCCAAGTATATTTTACCCACCACCAGATTCGAAACAACCATTTTTAGGATCGATCTGGTTAGTGGGCCCAAATTACGGCAGATGTACATTAACTGGCACTACGGTCAAACTCATCACAGTTGAACTAAAAATACCGACCTACATTGTTGAAAACCAACATTACAAGTGTTTTTATATCCTTCTGCCACATAAATTGACATGAAGATAAATGAGGGATTTGCGTACCCTCAGTTCATTACAGCTTCTCTACGTATGCGTCATATCGATTGTACAATAACATAGAATTTTTATTTATCCCACACATTCAATTACATGACTCTGCACAAATGGACGTAGAAATTTCTGCAATAAGGTTTTTCATAAAAAATGGGATCATTCGAGAAAGCGTGGGTACATCGATAGGTGGGTTTCCACCTAGAATCTGGGATTGTCCAGCCCAAACAACCGCAGTATCTCCGGCATAGGCCAACTTCTAGTTGAATACATAAATGGCCTTTCCGTCCACGCCAGCATTCAATTGCAGTAACAGGAAACAACTTATAAGCATGTAGAAACTCGGAACAGTAAAATCGGATTGACTGAACTTGGAGCATAAGACAGAACTGAGTAACTAGAATAGTTGTCCTGATCAGAACTAAGGGTGTCACCATACCTTGACAAAAGCTTTCGAAAACATCCTCATGAACAGCATATACGAGAAATTCAGTTGGGTCTCCAGTGAAAACCAGATTGATTTGCAAATGAGTGTATCCGCCGATCCTCATAGATTGTTTGTTTAATGAGTGGGGACGGGTGGAGAATATCCCCACTACTCACCCCTCGCCAGTAATGAATTAAATTGAATGAGGGGACAAGTCGTCATTCCCAATGTCGGCTCCCCAGGGTGAAAATGAACTAATCTGGCATCACAGAACAAACAAAGCGATTTCTGGATTGTGTGATAAGACAAGAAGGGAATAAAAGATTTCAGCTACAAAAAACAGCACCTAAGGGCAGTTAAGGATAGGCAATTGATCGGTACACGTGAAATTCAGCGGAGGACCTGCAACCATTCTTATATCTATGAGCACATAAAACGTTTGCAGTCTGCTACGTTTGAAATTCTGTTACAACCTAGCGCACTCAATCTCCGATACATTGATGGTTTATTATCAGGCCGCCGTCTCACTTGGCGAAACTTGCATAGTGTCCATGTGTGTGAAATCAAGTTTGAGTAGGCAAGTATGATCAACTTCGGTTTAGCGAAGTCGAATCATGCAGGCTCCGAGGTTCGTGTGTTGTCAAAACCTACACTACCAACGCTACCAAGGGTAAGAAGATTTGATCCTCGTGACCAGCCCAGGAACAAGACTCTCTTCTGTTCCCAGTAAATTCGACACAGACCAACCCTTGGCCGATACTTGTTTGTAGAGGAAAGATTTTCGAAAATTCCTCGAAGTTGGCTCCGTTCGAGTGAAGGCGCCATATGAGGGACGATATAGGGATAGTCCTTTGTGGTAATTTTCAGCAATGTAGAATGAGTCCGTAAGTGAGCATGATTTATATACAGAAAAATAAAATTCCAGTGAGTGGGACCTTGTACAAGAGAAAAACCTGAAAATCGGGGAGAAACAAGGTAAATGTAGATTTTCTTCTTTTGTAACGGAATGTGCGAGATAACAGTCTTTGTGATAGATCATCCATATACGAAACATCCACTTGTGTCGGCTCTGAATCATCGTTGGGTAAATTTGGCGCTGCAAAGCAGAAATAATAAAGGTTGTATTACGAACTGACTGCGGTGCACCGTATGGGCCTCGTTCTGTGGAGAACAAGAAATTATGAGATTAGGGAGCAAAAATACTACAAGCCCTGTTCTCAGAAACATACCGTACCGTTCACGATGTTGCTCAGTAGGCGCCTGCATTCATTCAGACAATGCAAACTTTGAGAACGAGCATACGCCTATGCTATCTGGTCAAACCAAACAACATGCTCAACCTCCAGTAGCCTTACTAACCACAGTTTTAAAAACGGCCTACTTTTTAAACTGCGTTGCCTCCGAAAGCGTTTTGCATGAACGAACAAGGTGTCTTGCCATATTATACGGATTCTGAACGGAACGGAGCGTTTTTAAATCGTGTTTGTGAAATTTTTTACAAAGCGCTTTTCCTGGCGCAAAAGTTGCCCATGTAAAGAGGAATTGAAAATGCTCTAAATTACTACTGTTTCATAGCAGAGTACTATGCTTAGACTTTTCTGTCAATTTATTTGTCGAATAGAAACCCCTAAAAGAACAGGATACTCACGTAAGTGCTACAACAAGTTCCTCCGCCGGCCACTGTTCGGTGAGCGGGTTCCATCTCCCCAGAGAAAAGGAGGGCTTATCTTGGAAGGATCATGATAAATATAAAATTCCATGAGTCAACTTAGGCATGGTCAGTCACTCCCACCGTATATTGACTTCCAAATGTCTACCAGTCAATCTATCCTCCGATTCCATAGAAGAGTTTCCAAGCTCATACTCATTAGCAATAATGGCTACTTCGTTCCATTTTCTCCTAGAATTTTAGCCTAAATGGGCTTCAGTGAGAAGCATCGTCAATGTCATATGATGGCTGTTTAAAGGGCAAGATGGATGATGACAAGGGAACACAGGATTTACCAGAAAACCGCTACCTTCGAAAGGAGGAAAGCGAAATTTTAGCCTGGTAAGTTTCTGTCTTTATGTGTCTAATATCATGCCACAAGTTGTTTCTGGACATAAGGATGGAGAATTTACTTATCCTGAGACTTCAGCAGGTCCAGGATAGAATTAGCTGCCACCGACTCCGTTCGACTACTGGTCCAGAATAAAGTTTTTCACCTTTAAACAACTCAGTTCCTCTGCTATTTTGCTCGGTGTTATTTTTATATCCCTTTAAAAGTGAAATCCATTAGTCGAAAAATTTATGTGGTTCAAAAACATGAACCAGCAATGGGCACGATGTATTGTTTGGCTCGGCCCTACTTCAGAAACTTCCGGAATGGTCGTTGGCTTGTTCGCTGAGCTGGACAATTTGATTGCAAACGTTTCATCACCAATCGAGGTGACATCATCAGTGCCTTATTGGGGAACGTAGTGGTGACATTCCATCAAGAATTACCAAAATCCTCCATGTATTAGAACACACGCTACCGGCTTTTGAGAATTTACAAACTCACATTCATCACTTGACAGAGCTACTGGTTTGATGAGCTGCTGTCGGTATTGGCCATTGGGAATCACGCTTCACTGTCGCCGTGCGTGTGTTTGTTTGATCAGGTGACCGGTATTTTTCAGTAGCCACTTCACTTTCAGTCCGAAGCGGATCCCCAGGATCTGAAGAAAGTTCGTTTTTCTGTCGGGGATTCGGGTAGTGGTGGATTGAGTCGGAACCAGTATGAGAGTGGAGTAATGAATGATTTTGTTGCATGTAGAGATAGAACGCTGCGAGTGCCGAAGGAGATAAGAAGGGGTTGTCACGTATTGTGGCATGTGAATGAGGGTCATGAGGAAGTTTCGGCGCACTGTCTCTTATATTTGGAGATTCATCGAGTCCTTGCTTCCGTCCCAACCTTGTCACCGAGACGTGGTTTCCATCCGTCTTTGTTTTTTGACTTGTTGGGTAGCTACCGTTGCCATGGGAACCGGTGGATACCCACTGAATTGCCTCACTGGAGCGGTCACAGCCGAGTGCAGCGAGCCACCTCTCTGGTGTGAAATGATGATTCAGCCAAGGGTGTAAAGTATTATCGATGGGACTGGTGACATTTGTTGATTTACCTTCGGACACGTAGGCGCGCCGATCATGAGCCAAATCAACAAGAGACCAGATTTTATTCTGTGGCGCCGGACCGTTGTTCAAATTCCTGAATCTGCACTCTGAGTCACTTCCGGATTCAAGTTTCGTTTCTTTTAGATGCCGCTTGAAAGGCGGTTCCTCGTTTATTTGGCCCGAAAAGCAAGATGAAAGGTTTATGCCTTGATGTTCTTCCGAGGTTACGCTTACATTGTTACCAAATGACTTGTGTTTGACAAATGCAGGCGCTTTTAAGCCACTCTCAGTAATTGTTCGCTTTTCACCTGCATGAGTATTGCGCACGAATGTCCGGTTAGTTATCCTGGAAAGCTGCTCCAGTTCTCCAGCATCCATTGTATCATCATCGTCTATATTGGAGTCTTCATCCGGATCACTATCCGGTGCAGTTGTGCGCACACCCCAAGTTATTTTGCTTTCCTTTTTAAGACGTCGTCGAGCATTCGCAAACCAGGTGGAGACTTGTGTCAAACTCATTTTCGTCACAATGGCCAGCATAATCTTTTCACCCTTCGTTGGATATGGATTCTTACGGTGCTCGTTCAACCAGGCCTTTAGCATACTGGTTGTCTCACGTGTAGCATTCTTTCGACGGCTGTTCCCAGAAAGCTCGAATGCGCATCTGCAAAGTATTTACGGAGCGCACCAAAGAGAAACAACATGAGTCAAGATTGGGGTATAACAACAAGAATTTTACAGCTTGCGTGACTTGTTAACGCTTAGACATCGCAAATATGTCCTTCTAATTGAGCGGGACCCTAATTTTTTCAGAACTCCCCAACCTCCCAAATACGACAAACAGACATCACAGTTGTCACTAGCTAGTCAGGTAGGTACACACAGTCTCCGCCATTCGTCACAACTTGGACTTAATCGTCCAGGCCACGACATCCCAGGTTGTCTGTTTTTCAAGTAAGTGCTAACACTAGGTAAACGGGCTCATTTTGCATTCAAAATAACAGCAAACAAACTCTTCACAAACCAATGTCCAACCACCAGTTTGCACTAGGCTTATGGTTGACATATTGTTTGATAACCTATTTTAACAGACGCCTAGCTCTGGAATAAATACACTGGGTAGAAGCCCGCTTGCATGAAAGACCCTTTTTGCTTCGGTCACTTAAAGATAATTTGAGTGGACTCAGAAGGACAAACCTCAAGTATATTGGTCAGTCACTTTCATGATTGGTATGCACATAACAACTAAACACAGAAGGCACCAGACCAATGGAGAATCAACTAAAGGTGGCCTGATAGCTTGCTGTCTCTGTCGGCATTAGATAGGCACTTTCTAAAGTGTTGTGATGTTTTTCTGCTATTCGTCCTTAAAGTAAATTGCTCTGCTTGGTGGCAACAAAGGCCGTAACAGAACACTGAGCTAAGGTAATGCTAAAACTATTTAAGCTGGAGATTCGAGGAAGTAGTCACTGGCACACTGTTATTCTTCCTCACAGCACACGTACTCCCACGAGACCGTGTTGCGAAGACACCTAGCAAGACTGAACATCTTCGAACTGGAAGTCTAATCATGCGCAAAAGCTTAAGTGGGGACATTTAACCAAATGATTGTCCAAGTCAGAGACTCGCTTCTAAGCCTCTGGATACTGTAAACAGAAGGAAACTGAGAATTTTAAATAATCGTCCCACATAGCTCAAACCAGTGCACACAGAACTTCACTTGAAATAACTGATTACATTTGAGATACGCTAAATGCAATGACTAACATACCCAGTACCTCCACAAAGAGCTAGAAGATGCGGGTCCAAGTTGTTCGCATAAGCTGCTTGCTGAAATTGTTGCCAAGAGTCCAGATTCTCCTGCGTAAAAGTGAATGGAATTCGACCATGATTAAATTCGTGACACAAAGGCACACAACACATAAATTCACTGAGGGAGAAAGTTAGCTTGCATGAAATGACGAGCTTCTCGAGGATTAGCGGTCCCCAGCTCATTCTTATTTCATTCACCCTGTTCGTTCAGACGACCGAATCTACACTCTCTCATGCTAAATCTTTAAATACACCATAATTTCCTGTGTTTTATCCAACTAGGACTGGATCTGGATTAAATTAATCGCGTTATGGTCTTGTCACAGGATCCGAGCAAATCGTCGGTAAGCACGCAATGAGGGCAGAGAATGTCAACTTATAACTTGAGGAGATCAGGAGAAACCAAACGGTGAAAATCAGGTGGTGGCGTTACCTCGGAAAGCGCAGTGGCGTCAATTGGTCAGAAGAAAGTGGTTATTAGTGAACAATTACGAATGAATCGTGTGAAAAGTATCAATTATGGAGTGAACCAAACCAAGGTGTTCATCGAAAGTAAACGCTGTAACTTTGACCAAAAAGGGATGAATTTTCCTAAGGTGTACTCAAACGGCGTTGGTGTCTTTGCTTTGTACATTAATTGCCTTCTTAAAAAGCAAATGTGGTCTTGGATATATGGGTTGTTCGCTGAACATTAATGGAACTCGAGGTGTTTGGCTGTATTTATGGAGAAATTTGGGTGGCACACCGGGAAGCAAGTTAAGCTAGACAATATCAGACTGATGAAGTTTGGAGATATTTTGCTGCTATGCTAATATCCAACTGGAACTAACAAGGGTGTTTAATCACTGAAGACAGGATCCGTGGATTTTGATGTTCACCGTTCGGGAAGCGAAATAGTAGTCATGTTATGGTACAATAAAAAGGATAGTGGAGTAATCGTTTGCTTCTTGAGGCTATTACCCCTTGGTGGGTGAACTTTTGGGAAACGACAAACGATGGAATCTGAAAAACGACACCCATTTCTCCTGATGAAATACCATCTGAAGGCTGAAGGCACCCAAATTTAAGCATTTGCAAGGAACTCGAGACACCCGGTGGCAGTGATTTAAATTAAATCAGTGGGCCAGCAATCCAGTGTTTATTCCACTGGGTGGTTACGTAAATACTGAGTGTTTAAATGTGCATTTAGGCATCATTCGCAGAAGTTCAACTGGACAAAATCCGCATAGAAAACCAGAGCTCCATGTTTTTGTCCCTTTTTTCACGCACTGTGTATTTAAGATATTTTAATACTTCAAGAAGCGGTTGATAATCTCTCTACCAACAAATATTCGGCATTTTCGGACTCATGACACTTTTCGTAAGAACACTGCTCACACTGTTCAGTGTTTCATAACTCAAACTATTCAGAAGATAAGCTTATATGCAAGTTCGTTGGTGAAGAAACCAATGGAGTAATAAATGGAGAAAACGAAACGATTTCTTGAAAATACCTTTAGCAACGGTAAATAGCGTTTTTTCTTAGGAGCAGTTTTCATTCATTTCCGACCAGTAAGTCGTTGGTCTACCAGCCAAGATTTGTGGTTAGACCGTCATGCAACTTTTAGGAAAGCTTAACTAAAGCTTAAATAACTACTGACACATAATTATCCACTTTCACTGTTGATCAGGTACCAGTGAAGCGCTGCTGGTTTGTTGGTATGCATACAAGGCAGTTTCAGCATGCGAAACCTGAGTTTGGATACTCCCATTTTTGACTAGTTATGTTGAGGAGGTAATATTCAGTTGCGCACTGTGAACAACACTTTCTTAGTTAAATTACACAAGCACACAAATTCATTTTGTTGTGCCTTTTGCTTAAAAACACCTATCAACCCTAGTTCTCCCTCTTTCCGAATCGCGGTTTTTACTAAGCTGTCGTGGGCTAAGCATCAGACAGATGTAAAGAGTTGGTCAAACAGATCAGGCATGGCAACTGATTTTAAGAGGTTCATTCAAGTCAATGAACAGTACCTCGTCTTCTGAATTATTCTTCAACGAATATCCGTCGATCCGCAATTCAGAAGCATGTGACAGGATTTCAACCCAGTGAAGGACATCCTGAGGACTGTGTAGCCATGGCAATACATATACCAGATTCAATCACAGTACCCTCAAGAATGCTATCCGAGCGCTGTTAACGAGGATTTTATTTGCGTCTGTTCACATTACCGCGCCTTCTATACATTACATGTATGTATATAAAACCAAAAAACTCCCAGTAAGTGCTCGTAAACAGGAGGTTTAAACATCTGAGATGCGCGCTTGGTAAAGTTTGTCTGAGGATTCATTTGGCTCAACATTTTCCTTTGAAAGTAGTATGGTACATATGATTAGAATCGACATGAGTTCACCATCTGTTTCGTCTTGTTTGGAGCTGCTAAGTTAGGCATAATCTTCAAAGATGAGTCATTATTTCTGATCCTGCATGGTGGGTTCAATCGAGATAAACGGGATGAATTTCAAGTACCAAATTGGACCGGTGAGAATCAGGCAGGTTGGAGCAGCAGTGAAATTTAGGGCAGTTAGAAGCACTTTCATCAAACCACTTCAATGATCCTAACAGACTTTCTGGACTCAAGAGTTGTGTTCAAGAACCGAAAAGGGCTGAGTTTCCCAAGAAGGATTAGCTGCCACGTATTTATAAATACAAGTAATATCTCGAAATGTGTTCCTGTCAAGATGAGCGTTAAATTCGGTCAAAAATGCGCATGTGTCAGGCTTGTTAGAATACATATTAGGACACTGCTATATAATTAGTCTACACCAGGTTGACTTACAGACAGTAAATTGCCCACTGCGTTCGGAAGTGCTTCTTGATTAGTCATGTTGGTAGGCGGCCAATCCAATCCACTTTTCTGCGTTAAGGGAGACACTGTTGGTGGCTGGAAGTTCATGTGTGCAATTGGAAATGGAGGACGACTGGGTGGTCGTTTGGCATGCAATATGTTTGAAGTGATCCGATCCGTTGTATTCACAGTGGAACCACGAATTAGCGAAGTGTAGGCAGCTGAGAGTGCCGCAAGAGTCGAGCGAGCATCCATTCCCAGGGACATTGGAACTCCGCTAAGGGGTGGGGCGAAAACATTTGGGTGCAGTTGTGGAGTTAATCTAGGGGGACTGCACCCCGGCACTGCCTCGGATATCGCATTCGCCGAAAAATGGGAAGGTTGGAGGGCATTCTGTGTGAACTGAGGGTGTGTGGGGCACGACGTGTCATTCCCGATATCTAACGTTGTTGATGAATGGGTTCCGCGCACACCATCACTGGATGGTCTATCGTTTTTCTCTGCCAATTCTCGATTCACAGGGAGTGATTTCCTATCAGTATTGGGAGTTCTAGGAGGAAAATACTTTTGGTTCTTCTCGTACTTTGGACGCAGTGGACTGCGCTCGAAAACAGCTTCTCGTGAAGCTGAGGACCGTGGACTTGTGTGTACTGAACTAGGGGTGGATGGCTGGCTTTGAGCAAGGTTTTCAGCAGCAAAAGCTATAGAGAACTTCGGTGAGGACATCTCCATACGATTGGCATCAATCTGAAATAGACAAGATTGAATGTCTTTGAAGAGGCGAGTGAAATATGAGTTCAACTGATAACGACAAAATGCTTGGTGAAGTCCTGCACCTGCTTTATGAATCCACGCATAGAAAAAGTTACGGTGGGTTTTGATCCATTTTGCATTGGAACTCAAAATATAGTTTCACTCTTAATGTGAAAGCCAGAGCCACTACAGCAAGTGAAGACGAAACTTAGTGGTTTTTTGATACACCTATCACTTAGTTACAGCCATATCTTTCATTTGTATTTCAAGCGATAAAAAAAACGGAACAGGCCACCGAATGACAGTTGCATTAACAAAGGTAAAACTGTTTAGGCTTTCATCAAATTCCTTCTGGGGATTTCTTCCTGTTCGACTGTCTCTTTCTACTGTTGTTTTCATCCTGTCAAACCCTTCCTCCAACACTAGTTTCCGCAGACCGTTCTCGTCAAACTTGATTTCACGAGATGATCCTAACTGTAGCTTGTCATATTTCTAAACGCGTAGCCGCTAATTTTTTGAGTTGGGGCTAAGTCAGACCCTAGTTACTATACACGAAAGCCTAGGAGAATTATCAAGATAATAGTTGTGTGTTATACTGGGCAGCAGTTGTCGGAAGAGTTTCAAGCGTAGAAAACGGTTGGTATCATGGGTTCAACACTTTCCTCATCTGCTTAAAAGTTCCTGAACCGGGAGGTGTGTATAAGTCAAGGAGGTTGTTCAGGTCTCAGTATACCGCCTATCTCCTTTTGTTATCAGAGGGAAACTGTTGAAAACACACCAAGCTTTCTGCGATACCCTAAGAGTAGAGAACACAGGCAGTGAATATAAACGGAGTGTCTCAATAACTAGATAAGCTCTGCGTAATAGACAACGTTGAGAACCTTTTATGGTAAAAAATCTCTATTGACACTTTAGACTGGACGGGCCGAGAACGGGCACTCAGGGAATGAAACCTATAGATGGTGCTACATTCCTACGGTCTTCTATATAGACTTGCAAGGAACTAATTCACAGAACTTTCTTCAAAGTTGCTTCATGCTGCTGTCATGTTTTGTGTGATCTCAGGCATCTACTCACAGTGTAGCAGATTTTTTCCGCTAGCATCAACTACCCACCCAGGAAAATATCATAGGTGACTTAGCATGTAGTGGGTGATAAATGACAAACAGAATTTGTGCTGAATCGCTCATGAGATCAGATGATGGAGCTTTGACAATATACTAAATATTTGCAGTTGCATTATATTCACTGGGTGGTGATCTGCTCGTCGCAAGTAAGATGCTACGGTCGGCGATCGGATCAACTCTCACCTGATGAACAAGCGATAAAAACTACTTAGCTGATGTAAACCCGTATGATTTCTCGAATATCGTGACAATCACATTTAGCTGAAGAATATTATGAATGACATTATCAGCCGAGACCGACTTGATTGTCTTATTAAAACTGATATAATGGACAAATAACACTAATTCGCGAATGTGGGGATGATTTGTCCTATTGCAACAAATATACGACATAAGTAAACACATACCTTCTCCGACAACTGTGGTGGAGTCAGGGCATCCATTAATCAGTGGTCCTCTCCGTTTTCAAACGTGGGAGCAAATGTCATTTGGACTCTATTCTACGACAAGAACCCTTACAAGTTGTCAAACATTCTTCTGTTTGATTGGTCGACATCAGCCAGGGTGCGATATATGCTGTTGTTTGTACGTGGCCCTATGTTGATGATTCTCACACCGCGCTCGTGTCATGTCCGGCATTCACGCTACATGTGTCTTCACTCGTTCGACTACCGCTGCATCCGATGCCGTGCCCGTTATCCACTGGCCAATCACGAAAAGCAGTGAAGGGGAAGAAAGCGAACAAAGGAAGCTGAACAAACTGGCCGGCTATGGATATGTGAAAGCCAATTGGCTACACGACTGGAACAGACAGTGCCCTTCCTGGGACTGTGTGGAGCCTTCGTCCCCTGCGTTAACAAGGGAAATTGACACGGGTTAAACAAGTTTCTGAGTTCAAATGGCCAGTTTTCTTTACAATAGCTGGATCGCGAGAGACGTCAATTTGATGCTTACTGGAACGAATATTTTGGGACTTTGCATCCCAAAACATGAACAGATTAGACCTAGGATTCGCGAAATGCACTTGGTTGTAACAGGAAATTGAAATGGATCCCATCAGGTCATCCGTTTACGATGTTTTTCTTTAAATGAATGCAAACTGTGTACTTTTTAGCCAACTTTTGAGCACTGGCAGCGGCAGCGGCAGGGCTCAAAAGGACTTTAGTCGTGGTTCTATCAAGGTACCCAACCATACTATCAGATGACTTTTCCGTCAAACTAGTATACTCGTAATAGTTAAAGTAGCTTCTGCCAAGAAGTTGTTCGCTTCTCAGCTGCAAGTACATAGATATTTTTGTTAAACAGTAGTACGGCTCTGTCCGGATTTTGTCCAGTGCTCAAACAGGAAGCAATAAACTCACCACAGTTATTTATCACGCAAACAGAAATTTCCATTTGTAAACCGACTGGTCATTTTCGTCTTACACACTTTTATGTTGGACCGGTTTCATTTTATCGCCGTTTTGTGGCCTTATATTGGATTTTATTTCACTGAGAGAATAAATGCAAACGTGACACATGTTCTACTCTCCACTTACTTTGATAGTTCCGACGCATTGGTATGTTTTTGTATCACAAAACCATCCGAAGTTCAAATGGCTCATCCCACTCTGACGAATCGAACACAAGGGCAAGTAACATGTCACCAATATACAATGGTCCCGTGAACCATTGCTCAAACGTTTAGACATAAACTGAAAGTGATATACCGATCCAACGACCATGTGTGTTCCATTATTGACCTCTTAATTGCAAAGATGTATTACCAATGTACTAACGACTCTCAACTGGTTGATATTTATTCACTGTTTCCATTTGCCCGTTGCAATTCATATAAAGCAAAAACTAACCGCAAACCAAGTGATTTCCTTCCTTGCCAAAACAAAACGGTCGTTACAGTCCGGACAATATACTACCTCAACCAGCAATCTGATTCAGAACCTGTTGAGCTAAAGATCTACTCATCAGTTTGGCATGGTATCGGTCATTCTTTGTCATTGCATGCCCAGGATCATCAAGTCCGTGGTCACTCCGAGTCAACACGCTCTCTGTACACAGTCGGCCGCATTACTGACTGCTCACTTGAATTTGGCAACCGCATCCTAGCCGGTTAGTCCTACCTCATTTCATTCCCTAAGTCCACTTGGAACGTCTGGATCACCGACATGACATGGCCACATAATAAGTAGCTTATATTATTTTTGTAGTGAGTAAACGGTTGGTTAACCCAACCTTTCCGTTACCAGGACCATGTTAGGGGCAATGTGTAGATTGTCCAAATTCGGCAGGTAACCTTTGGGTGCAAAAAAACCCACTCGGGGTAGAATCGAAAGTAGAAATGTCATTTACACCAAGTACACTAAATGGGGGACTTAATTTTGGCGTGTATTACAAAGATAGAATGAGGACAAGGCTGTTCGGGCGAAGCCGACATTCACGATATCTCTTCAACCGGGTCAGATATATGTGACAACCACGAATTCGGGCAAGCTTCCACCCGATCAAAATCGATATTTGGTGGTTAAAGCCGATAAACTGGTATAAATTTGCGGTCACGCGAGGCTGATAGATGAAATTCCAATCGCGTGAGTCTCATTGTCTGGAAAAAAGCTTTCCGTGCACGAGGCGTAGGCCCAAAAATACAGATACCAATTACTTCTGCAATAAGAAGCAGCCTAGTTTTTCTAAACTTGTACACCTTTTCTTGCACTCCACAAGCAGTTAGTTGGACAGTCAAGTGTTCGTCGTATCAAGGAGTTGGAATAAGACATGAATGTTGCAGCATTGCACTGGTGAATCATTCGCATTGGGAGTATTTGCGGCTTTCAAACCTGTTTGTCTGTATGTGGTTTCGTGCATTCACAGTTTTCAGACACCTAATTGTTTTAGCAACACCAAAAACGAAGTCCGGTATCTTAATCGGTTCGCGTAATCCTCTGCAGCGAAGCATCAGTGTTTACCACTGAGGTTATGCTGTCAATGATGGTGATGATGGTAATGGTGATGATGATGACGATGATGATGATGATGATGATGATGAAGATGATGATGATGATGATGATGATGGTCAGCGTTTAATCGAGACATTAATTTTCTATCTTGCATTCAGCTAGGATTATCCTGCAAGCCAAGGCATATTATTCCATAAATCCACAACACATGCCGACTGTTCATCCCCAACCACTAAATCAGTTGAGCTTCAAAAACTGTCGCTTCTTGTCATTTTTGGTCTTCCAAATTTAACCAGCTCCTTAAAGACAGAATAATTTTTTTCCACCAAAGTTGTCCGAACTTCGACGCGAGCATTTTTCATTTGAACTTGTTCTAAATAATTAGTGTTAATTGTAAAGTGCTGTAAGCCACTTGATGGCATGACTCCCTAAAGAACATAATCTAATCTCTCTGGTTACATCAAAGGTAGGGTCAGATTATAACCCAAAGTCAGTGTGCGAAACAAAAGCGAGTTTCTGTGGTCGTCGCAGTTGCCGATCGAGATATTTCTCAAAAAGCAAACCTGTTCCGCCGAAAGGTAATTAGTATAAAACCACGCTCAATCTCTGTTAGATACGATAAAAAATATGGTGACGGACACGTAACTGAACTAAACTCCTAACAAGCTGGATGTGGTATGGTAGACACAGCAAATAAACTTTTTCTCATTGGTGTGGGTTGCACTGTAATCTCCCAAGGTGGTGATTATCAGAACGGTGAAAATACGATGTTTTGGGATGTGTACTCATCAGGAGTGAAAAGTATGAGGTTATTGAAAGTGAATATGCTGGAACAATTTCCAAATGTATCACACTGTGCTAGAAAATCGAATACGACTGATATTTGGTAACTAAGACTGCCGGCGACAGCTCCACTTTTGGCCAATGCGGACATTTTTCCAAGGTATCCCCTTACAGCGAATATATCCGTTGATAAATGATGTAAATTTATCAGAAAATAAACACGTTTTCAAACTGATTTGGTCCCAATGGGAGACTCAGCTGAATCCCAGCCGAGAGGTCTCAGAGACCTAATGGTGAGTGTTCCTTTAAGAATATATAATTTCCTATTGCTTGGTTATGTGTGACTAAGCACTGCAGTCTTTCGAGCCGAATTGTTGCGAAGGCTTACTATTCACTGTAATGAGATTACTCGATTGAAAATTTATTGAATTTGCGGAGCCAGTTAATATTTTTGTGGGATTCCTGTGAGAATCAAGTGATTCGATGAATTATGGCACACCTAAAGCGACAGACCGTCCCTTCACACATTAACAGTGATGTTCGAGAATTGATTCCTTTTACGTTGATGCGTGAAAGGCAGGTAAACCCGTTCGAGTGGCATGTGTTATCCTCAAGAGTAGCGTCGCATCAAGTTATGTTAGCTTTTGGTCTTTCTAAAAAATTTTAGGGGACTGCAAAATTAGGGTATACTGCTAGTAAGTGCATTTCATCAGAACGGAGGACTACATATGCATGTAGGCGTGTGTTTCCACTGTTTCTGTGTTGGATATTCGTCCAGTTTTGTTTTCTTCGTACTCATCCTCTGATACGTTCGTTTCACTCCTTGTCATGGCAGGAGTACAGTGAATGTATAGGCCTCTGAGGTAAAATTTCTTGGAAGCAGCCAATGTACACTTTTCTCGCGCAACCAACACCATGCGCTGTATTTGAAGCTATCCATGTACTCGGTTTTACCGAAGCTCAGAGTCACACAGTTTGCACGGATTACCCGCTTACCATAACATACTCTACAGACCACATATAATTTAAGTAGCAAAACGGCATTGAACGGTACTCATTAGCAAGCACACTTTTTTCAGTACACGTTTGAAACTCTGATGCTGTTGGCTCTTCATGTTCCATATGAATAAACGCCATTCTTTATAAACCACTCCTTATAATAGTTTAAAGCACAATACATTTGGGCAGCCTGTTTCATCCAACAATGCTTGCTCCCAATATAGGACTACGAATACTAGACGGGTCCTTATTTTAGTGTAAATTGCTGAGTGACGTCTAGGATGCCTTCATTTGTAGGGATTAATATCCTTTTCGCTAGCAACTTGAGTTATCCAAATGAGATATACATCCTATATTGGGATACTGAGAGGCCCCCATCGAACCTCAAAATCACTTTGGAGTAGAATCGTAAATAGAGCTGACCATGAATCTCAGCTTGACACCGAGACTCCGAAATTTGCTGTGTCGATTCGCCTAGCTCCACCTGTTGACGCGATGCTGTCTCGGAGGCGTCGACATTAGTGGTCATGGTGACAGCCGGCTGACGGTTTCACGAAAATACACTTGACAGGCATACACCGTTAGGGTCATACTCATACCTTGAGGGTCACGAATTTGCTACAACCTGCTTCGTGCAACCGATTAGCCCTAAACAGAGTGGAACCCGCCTTTTGGTGCCAATAACACGCAAGTTCAAAAATGCTATAAAGTATTAGCGAAGCGTAAGCGAACGAAAAAAGTAGGACCACAGGGAACATATTTTCTGTCACGGTATCATTAAGTCCAAGTGGATGGAGGGGGTGATAATGTTAGTCTTCATGCAGTGGATTTGTCGTAATGAAACGTCTCATTCGGGGTCAAAATGCATTGATCTCGCAGTGTGGTGGAGCGTAAGTGAATGATTCATTTGTGTCCCGAACACACGGCGACGAGCTAACCTCTGTGGACATGAGGGTGTTGACAGATGATGCTGTCACTCTGATCATTGCGATGCATAAGCATCACCAGAGGATAAACCATGTGAAACATTCAGCAATTCACCGTCAGTCGAAAGTTTCTACCCTGATCAATGGTTGAGTTTAAACGGCTGTTGAGGTTGTCACCGGTTGCTGTCGATTTTCAGCCTGCGCTTTGGATGAGGACCAAAATCGCCCTCCTGTTTACGACTGGGTGCCCTGGTAATTTCCAGTCCATGTACCACAGTGGAAAGTATCAGTGCAGATAGCCTCCTCTTACATCGATTTTCACCTGGTGCTATCAACCAAGTTGCCGTATACGCCGCAAAAATTTAGGTGTGCAGGCGAAAGCAGACCACTTTTGGAGTTACTCTCAAGATCGGATACTGGACTGATCTGACGATGTTCAAATTTTGTACTTTGAAACAAGCTGTCAGCAGGTCTGTCTAATCGCACTCTAAGTCAATTTCACTTCCATGTATAGATGTGTGCACATTCGCAACCAGAATGCACGCTCAAATTACGGTTTTTAAACTTATCTTCTTGCCGATCCCTTCTGATCTCCCGCTGTGGACCTCTGATTATACAGAGGCCACCTCGGCTGCTTCTGCCGAGGTTCAGATTGCCTTAGGCCAACAAGAGGAAGGATCTCTGCTTGATTGCGGGCCAACTGGTAGTTGCCTATATCCGGTTCTTTTGGTGTTGTCTGTGAACTGAAACCATTAACGCTTTGTTATTCGCTGCCCGTTAAGTTTAACTGTTTACGCTTTGACAGACTGACACTGTGGCGCTCAGTTATCGAGATATTACGAGAACCTTGGTACAAGAGGCTTGGAGCTCAAATATCATTTTGGTTGCCGGAGGTATGAATGCGTAGTTACTTTGAGTTAGCTCGCCTGAGGATTAACTAGGTGGTCCCCCTGGGCAATAATCGAAGTTTGCGGGCAACGCTGGACACCTACTGCAGTTGTGTTGAAAATGGACTCTTTCAGTATAGTACTAATTTCCGAAACAACGGAGTCTTTTGACCAAAGAGTATGTTTGCAAATCAATCTCAAATAAACATGGCCCGGATCACCATCAGCCATAGATGACATGCGTCAATTACTGATTGCAGCTGTTACTTCCAAACGAATCCACTTTCACGTGTCAAGTAATGTTTCCCATTTATACAGAGACAATGAAGTTAGCCTACTAGTTGTATATGCACATTCATACCTACTACAAATTACGTTGAGCCCGCCGGTATCAACATACACCCTGTGTCGCCTGTTTCTACGTAGATCACGATGCTAGTTTGACTGCAAAGTCATGTGCTAAACGGGACTCCCACAATGCTGAAGCTGCACATTTAACCAGCAGAAACCAGTTAAAACACCAGACCTGCTAGTTTATTCAGAAGAAATAATTCCACAAGCCTTGTCCTACTGCTAAACGAATATCTGGCTGAACAGGATATAGTCAATGAGTATTTATTGCAAGGAACAATAAATTACTGACAGGGGCGTAGGGTACCACTCATCTAAAAATGAATTGCTTCCGCTCTAGCCTAGGTATAAACGAGTTTGTGTGACAATACATGTGTTTGTACTTATTTACAGTAGAATATTGGCCGGACTGATGTGTCTTCGAACACGCTATCGCTTGTCTTAGCCGTGTTGGGCTTGTTGGCGCCGGTGAAATAGCGGAGAGTTAATGGATCACAGCGGGAGCAGATAATGCCAAACAGGAAGTGTAAACATGATCTACAGGATAGATTGTTTCAGTTGAGTAGTAAAGCTGACCGGAACGGTTATACACGTTAGCCTTAATCGTCTGGGTCGGGCTAAAGAATCCACGGTTAAGGAAGGGATTTCCTTCAATATTAACTCAATCACAAGAAGCAAAGTCTGATGGCTGTCCAGTAAAGAATGATCCAAAAGGCATCCAGACAAAAAAGTTCAGCATAAGGTAACTGTCCAAGGTGTATCGAATTCTGGACGCCCGTGTACTTGAGGCCTTTGTCCGAAAGAAACCTATCCCAAATTCAGATTTTGATCCTTAAAAAGCTGGTCAAAAACGCATCTTCTATAGTCCTACTTTCACTTGCAATATTGGCTCTGCTCACAGTGACATTTTGCAATCTTCACCTAATGCATTTACAGCCCATTGCGTCTCAATCAATTTTGAACAATGTTCGTTGACGAACTGCAACTCACATTGCGTAAACTATGCGTAATGGGCAAAGCAATCCCCAGAACCGAATTGTTTGGTAACGAGACTGCATCGCTCTCAAGCTGAACACAGATTAGCACTGTGGAAGGAATCTTGTAACCACAATGAATATAAAACGATAGTTCTCATAGTCCAATATGAAATGGCAGCTACAAGCGACACAAAAAAAGAAAAAGCAAAAATTCACAAGTTCGGTCGCATACTTTGTCCGAATACCGCTTGTTTCACTACAGCCTCTGAAGAACCAAAATATTGGAGTTGAGTTACTTGAACCAGTGGCCTGCATTTGTTGCAGAATAATCAAGTTTGCTTACCCCTGCTGGGATTGTCTGAAGTTGGGATTTCGCTGTTGTTGCATTCGGATCAGCTCAAGATGTCATTCACCTACAACTAGGCAAACTTAAATTATCTGCTTTTTTCACGGACACAAATGGCTTTGCAAGGTACTGAAAAAGACAGAGAAAGGCTATGATCCATTGTTTTTTTAGCGTGATTCCTTCAGGCCACATATTTGCGAAGGGTAGGACAGTTACATATGTACCTTAAGTAGAACTAAAACAAGAAGGAGCAAGGCGTATTGTTTATTTCTTGTTAAATCTCTGGGTCGACATGTGGTTGTTAGTGAAGACTGCATTCTGTTAACATTGAGCCCTGAATATTCTTGATAAGCAACAGATCGATCACCAACGACTTGGCCTATCCACGGAAAATTTCAGCGGACAGCGAATCCGACCGGGGTTTTTGATGGCGATGGTATCGGAATCTGTGAGTGTTCCATCGATTAGGGACGCGCTTTGTAGGCAATGTAGAAAATTCAACGGAAGACCACACCGAGCACTGGATGCCGCACATTTGGCTGGTTATTCGCTGTTCAATTCTAGGAGTCTACCAAAATGCTGTAAAGAGTTAACAGTCCTCTCAATTCTAGTCGAATTCGTGAGAAACAACAAGTTTTCTGAAAACCGTTTTGAGACATACGGACTTACAAAAACCTCAGGTTACTGTAACCACAAACAGTAGAAAAAGACCTTTACCTTAGACTTCTTTCTGAAGTAGATATGCTGGAAAATCTACAGCTCCACATCTAGCTCGTAGGTGGTCTCGTTAGTAGAACGCATACCCCACAGACGATCATTATTCTCTTCTTTTTGCTGCACGTAGATGCACTAGACACACGAAAGCATGACTTGTTTGAAGAATATGACAACGTCATCTCACTTGGTTGCGCTCTGGATTTTGAAAACAGGAGCAGCTCCTTCGGAACTCGACTGACACGTACGTGCGCAGCATGTTTCGTGACGAAACCTGGGTTGCAATAATGCGTCTTCTAGTCGACGTCGATCAGTGCATTTGCACTCCAACAGCTCGATCGGGCAGAAGCTATTTCGGTGTTGTGGGCTTGCTGTTGTTAAACCTATCCATAAATGTCCAATCAAATACGGTTTTAAACATACAATGTAACCTGGACTGTTAACTACAGGTTACCCAATAGGTGTCCTGAACTAGGCAATTAATGGCGGCTGACGAATATCACCCGTCCCTTTACTGATTAGTTTGTTCAATACACACCTACAGCTTGAAGTTAACCTCCAGAGATCAGGGTTTTGAACTCAGCTTTCCTCACATAACACAAAAATCTTTGTGGAAGGCTAAGTTGCAGTTTCATCCTGATACATTTCAAGCGTTCATTTTGTCCAAGAGAATCAAAATTGCATGCTTTCGCGAATATACTTTGTTTCGAATAGCATCTTTGACGGCTTCTAATTGTCTTTGATAGAAACACTGTCTAGTACGGGACAGTAAAGACGAAATACCGTGGATGGTTCACTAGGATTTAAGTAATTACCCCAAACAGAATGTTGCACATCAGTCATTTCCCCATAGTGGTAACCGCTAACGTCAAATTAATTGGTCCTAATTAAAGATTAAGAGGATACTATCATAAAGGTGAACATTACGGACAATAGTGGGAGAAAAGTCTGAAAGGACTGTAAAGCTATATTATCATTATATTCATTATATTGAGAATCATCCACAGCACGCATCTCTTCAGTTTCCAGGGTGGTCGGAACTGATAACATCCAGACTAGTACCTGAAGGTTGAACCGTTCAAGCATGAGCGTGAATAACTGGCACTTGGTATGTACCACCATTCATCATCCAATGACGAGATTCGCATCACGGAATAACTTGCTGACTGTCTCCTCAAGTGACAAACTATCAGATGGAAGGTTCATTCGACCGGTGAATGATTGTGTCCTCTGGGTTACTTAGAAGCTTTTGAGAATGCAAAAATGTTTGAAAATTTTTAGTTCAACTCTTATTCTGTAGCCCTCAACAACTAGCAGAGAATTGTCTAATCCCTCTGAAATTTCCTGACAACCCCGTTGCTGGTGCATCCTAGCAATAACTGCAGTTGTACAGCGCTTCTGGGTTTCCATAACAGATTTATTTGACTCACAGAAGCCTAAATGATAAGTGCTGGACTTCCTCAAACTATCAATAAGTAAAATTGTAAATTTTCGATTAGGTTTATCCTGAATTTGACAAACTGCCAACGACCTCCAAATCGTCTTGCTATTCATGAAGGCATGGCTGAGTAAGAAATATGTGACCTCAGCACTCATTAGATTACGTGCATGTAAACTATCCAACTAAGTCGAATAGAAATTTTGCATAGATGAGACAGCTTAGTGAGGCTATCAAATACAGCGAGATATTTCCATGCTTTTGTCACTAATAATAACTTTCTACTCCATTGATGCGAGCTGACGCCTCTCGCCATGAAAAAATAAACTGATAGACGAAACTTACGCACACATTATTCCTCATGACAAAACTAAATTGAAAGCCCTTGGTCAAAAATAGCAACGAAGACAAATTGGGATGTTGGGTGTGGTTTGAACAATGAATATTATTCCTAAAGACTTAGCGAAGTTTCCTATGTGTCGCTGAAGTAACGAAAAAACAAATCGAATGTCATTTCAAAGAACTAACAGATTCGCCTAGCGTGGAACAGTGTTTCCCGACTAAGGGCGGGATAGCTTCTTGCACCTTGTGATGATGCACCCTGTGGCGGTTGTTTTTAACGTTATCTTGAGGTCTGTTGATAATATGGCGGAATTTCTATCGTCCATCAAGTGATGCTAGTCTGTACCGAAGGGCACCGTGCAGCTGTTTCACACATACTGGGCATACATGGTAGTGCGCATCCCACGAATAGGTAAAGAAATTCAATCACGCAAACCCTCAGCAAGGAGCTGGGGACTAAAGAATTCGACCACCAGTAGCCGATCAGCTGTGGGATCAACTCGCATGTAAACAGGAGTTCACATCACGTGGTCGCGTGTTGAGTGGTTCACTCAGTAACAACTTCCCAGATGGAACATTGGCATGTGTGAATTATTATTCCTTCTGATGTATGCCTACCTGCACCAAATCTGCTTGGCTCGATGATTGCATCTATACAGTCCAATCTCAATTGTTGGGTTTGTTTTTCTCACCTTGGAAGTCCCTGTAAGCCTTCTTCTCAGAAGGCTATTTAGACGCTACATATCCAGTGAAGCCTCTCGTTCTAACTCGCTCAAACATAACCGAGTCTGTTTGATGGAGGAAAATTTTTTCACACGTGTACATTTTCTTAACGAATATAGGTTGGGTTGAGAACATCAAAAACGAGAGATTCGGTTGGTTTCCAGGTAAGTCCTCAAAAAACAGAGATTCAGCTGGGTTCCAGGTAAGTCTCTCAAAAAACCAAATTAGTTTGCAAATGAGAGTATATTCTCTAGGTTTGGTTTTGTTTCGAGTGGACTAACACCAGTTTATTTGGAAGAAATATACCATTGTCGAATAGACCGGGCTGATCGGAGTTGCAGACTCCTGAGTCTAGATTTTACGGCCAGCTCCTTGTTCCGATTTTCTGCACTAGCCGCCTAATACAGTATAACCCAACCGAAAACATCCATGTGTTTATACTAAATCCCCCTAATGACGACGGGTTAGTAAAGTCCAGCTCCAACCAATACAGTGTTAATAGATTTCTCGTGTATTCGTATGCATGTGTGTAGTCCGGAATGAGCAAGTTGTTTACATCCAACATCTCAAAACACCCCTTTGTACATCCTCCGTTCCGCAGCCATTGTAAACAGGTGTCTGCTTGGGTTGTATCTCCAACTAACAACTTATCCTCTTCCGGTTCGTCAATTTACAGTTCAACTAATATGAACTGCTTCGAGTAAGAGAAGGCAATCTATCACCTAACCGAGTCACTGTGATCATTAGGATGGAAAGCCCATCCTACATTTCACATATTCGTCGACGTAGTTTAGTTGACAACAAATAAATATAGCTGCTTGAGCCTGCAGAAAACGTGGCAAGTAGTTAGGTGAGTTTTTCCTCAGTTAGGACAAAGTTCGCCGAGTTGACGCTGAGACGTCGTTTTACCTCGAAATGTAAATCCAAGTGAGGCCCTGACGATCGACCAACACTAACCAGGTCTGAGAACATGAAATTCCATAACATGCACAATCAAGTTACCTCGGTGCTTAGAAAATGGACTCAGTTTGTTTAGTCACTCTCACGATCGGTTGTTTTCCGTACGCAGCTGTGAAAATGAAGGGAGCATGTTGATATACCGTGGCCTATGTCTACAAAAATTGTCGTGTATACCGACCGATCAAGCGGTCTGTTCTTCCCGAATTTTCTGCAGTTAAAGCAGAACACAATTAGAATATACTTTTTTGTTCCGGAAGATAAAATTTAACCCCATCTACATGAGCGCTGGTCTATATTGGAACTCTCGGAATAAGTTTGGTGCAAGGAAGTTACTGAAAACTCTAATAGCACACGAACGGTTTCTGCCTTCTTATTGGTCATCAGGTACGTGCAGTCCCCAAGGTTTCCTCAAATTCATATTCTAATTGAAGCCAAACTGTAAAAAATTCGCCAAGTAAACTCACATGCGCACTTTCTTTCTGGTGGGAGGCTCAAGTGAACCTCAATCGAATTTCTCGTTTATGATATTCCTCACGAATTTTGTGCAATTTGGGTTGACGGGAACTCGCGAATCGTGCCTATCTGTTGAGACCTGATAAGAATGAAACCGTTCATACGCTGTCGAAGAGATTCCAGCAACCTCATAAGTAGTGTTCCCTTAAGAAGAAGTTCCACAGTATCTGAAATGCCACGTCAAATCGATTATGAAAAAACCCTTTTAAAGCATATTAACAACGAGAGATTAAGCCTGGACACAATCGAGTTTTTGTTAAAACCAGCTTGGTATCTAAAGGAATATATTTCGCGAGAATTACTGGTCGTTTCAGAGAATTTCGTTCAACAATCCATCGGTTGTTCACCAAGTATCTCCAAAAAGCTGGCTCCTCAACCATCACCAAATCCTTTCCAGTTGACCGAAACCTGCTGGCCCCTAATAGATGCGATTGAAATGCTAAAGGCGTTCTGTTCTTGCTGTATACTGTGGTGTGATAAAAGGCTATACGGTTTTAAGTGATTCGGCAGAAGTCAGTATTAAACGGAGTCCTTTTTAGGCCTACCCCATTTACTTTTTAATAACATCGAAAAGTGTCCCCAATGTGCTCGAAAGATATCTCAATCAGGACTTGTGATATCCCAGAGTCATCAACCTGTTCTAACCTGTCGCTCCTCGAGCTGGACTATACACTGACTCTTAATTCCGTTATTTACCAGCTATGCGAAATCACGACTTCAGTTTAGTTACCTGTGAAAGATCCTAAATGCAGAGTTGCTGGCATAATTGTTTCACATAAATAAAGAATAACGAAAGATCCTAACTGTGTTCCACCATATTTCCTTGAATATAGTGAAAACTACATGATTGGCAGGTTGAGCATGCATTACCTTAGAAATTTCGATGCCTTGACACAGGTTGGCCATTCCAGTTGTCTATTATTGCTGGTAAAGCACAGTCACAATTTCGTCAATTCTGGACAAAGGGACCAGTGTCTAAATTTATAGCAAACCAGATCTAGTTGGAAAAGCACCACTAGGAATGCCCCAATCATTGTAATGTGTAGGATAAAAACACCGTCGATAGCGCTAGATTTAATGAAGAAAGCAAGACAGCCGTATGACATTTTCGTATCTTTTCTCTTGGGCCTGGTTTGTTCAATATATGGCGGTTCGCAACTTCGCGAATGAACAGGCGAATGTTGTGAGAATGCTTAAAAAGAAGAAAAACGGAGAAACCACATGCACGGGTGAGATACAGCCTCAGCGGTCCGATGAAATCTGGGTCCCACGGTAACTTCATCGACCTCTGCCTGAACCATGTCCGACCGGAAGGACGCGGCTCACCAATAGTGTTGTTTAACTAAGTTTGTAAGTATGGCGTTACCCAGTTACACATGGGATTTTCGCGAACGTAGCTGCTGATCTTGCTAACCGTAGGTGAGAGAAGGTTTCCGAAAGACAGAACAAGTAACATTGTTTACATGATTGGACAACCAGTGATGGCGCAACAGTATTACTGTCGCGGTCTGTTGTAAGTGACTGGACCAGTATATCGGTAAACAGGTCGTAATTCCTGCGTTCTGAAAGGACTTGGCGACTGTTTGTGTGCCCTTCGAGGCTGTCTTTCCTGCCTAGTGTTCCTAACCTGGAAACTCATGCTCGGCAAACTGTGTATCTGGCGATAAGTTCTAAATGGTTGCGCGCGTCTCGATGCGGGATAACGCGTTCTCAATGCCGTAGCAGGCAGATGATTTTGTTGCCAGGCGGGGGACGCTTTTGGTTTGCCTGGTCGAACAACTTTATTCATGATCGTGAATTCCGGTCGACTAGTAGGCTGAACTGAACTCACGTGCCATCTACTACCAGCAGGATACGAAATTCTGTCCGGACCAGAATCATTTTCTCTTATTCGTCTTGGGGGAGAATTACTCGCCAGCCGACTCCTAGCAGTTTGATCTGGAATGGTTTGACCATTAACGTTAGGTACTTGTGATCTGGTTTCTGCAGGTGGGGTATGAATGCTTGGTTCAGAGTAGGCGTAACTGAACCTCCACAGACCATGGTTCTGAGGGCTTGTTCGCACTTCATTGTAGCCACGATCCTGTCCTTTGTCATTGTGTTGTCTATAGGTTTGGCTTGCCGTTGAAGTTACCGAATTCGAATGCCAAGTTTGTGGTTGTGTATGTTGACGAAGATTTTGTGATAGCTTTGGTTTTATCTCTTCGGAGAAGTACCGTATGCGCCCTGTACCCCATGCAGGCGGGAACAAATATTGATTACCGTAGACTGGTGGATACTGTTGAAGCATTTCATTTTTTCCATAATAAACGGAAGATTTGGATTGGATCAGGGGAGTGTTTGAAACAAATTTATTAGCTGGGTCTGGTGGACTGAATCCATAAGGCACCATTTGATACTGCGCTTGAAAACCTTTGTCTCCAATGGTATCGTCACTCACAAATTGTAAGTACAGATGTCCCGACTGAGCGACGAACGTATTAGGAAGCTGAAAATGTAAAGAGAAAATGTTGAGAATTACCAACAGTTTTCGGCGTTTAACTGGATCCCAAGTTACATGTGTACATGTCATCTAAACATGTCTGACGAGCTGGCTGGTTTTACTGAAAACGAAAAGTCCATGGGGATATCTCACGTGTGCGACCAAACAAAAGTACAATGGCAAAATATTCAGTCTCCGAGTACTTTCAGAGATTCAGTCAATAAATTCTGTTTTTGGCAGAAAATTTCCTCTCGAACGTAAAAAGGAAAAAAGATTGCGTCACTTTCATTCGGTATGGTGAACAACACATGTCCATGGAATGTGAGACCTGGGTCAAAATGTGTTCAACTATTTTAGTATAATGGAAATCGCCCTTCGGATTCTATGCTGTCTGAGGTGTTTACACACATTTCAGGGTTGGAATGGTCTTGTGATTGGAATTAGAAGGCAAACTTAAAAACAGTTCGGATCATAAATTTAGATGAATGCTTCTTTCTAACTGCTACAGTTGTTTCTGCGGTGAAAAGAGCTTTGGGTCGTACACTGGATATATATATATATATATATATATATATATATAGAGAGAGAGAGAGAGAGAGAGGGACAAGATGTCAAGTTTAATGACACTCGTGGTTTCACATGTTTGGAGTTAGAGTTAAATAATTTCAGTTTATAAGGTCTGTCAACCGTATAGCACATACAACTCATTTATGCGTTCATTAATGCTTACCTCATAAAACCGAAGGCTATTCAGAATTATACAGTCATGCATTTGAGGAGGTTCACTAGGGTCAATGGAGAACCCATCCCAAGCTGAAGTTATGTGCTTCCCATTTAAAGATATTTACGTTTGCGCACTAGCGTCTGTTGTTGATGCGCACTGCTTCAGAAACTTTTATAGAGTATCTACATGGCCTCAGCATACTCACCGAGCCATTCTTTCCTGTATACGCACCGTCAAGACGTCTGGTCAGGTGATTCCTATACGATGATTCCATTATGAAAAAACTCGTAATCAGATAAAACGTTTCTTTCGGTCTCTGTTTCCCAGCTTTGTCGTCCTGTGCAGAACATCTTACTCAAAGGAATGCGTAGTCAAAAGCTTGGCCAATATGGTGAGCCTTTCATGATAAAGCCAGATACTTCATGATTTCATTCCGTCAATTCTAATCATATGATGATTATCAGTTCCCCAATAGGTCTTAACGAATACTTATTTATGCATTCCAGATATTTTCGAGCCTGTGGTTTCACTAAGTCAAGCCCCGGTCAGACTGAATCAAAGCTAAATCGAACTCGCTGACCGAGCGAAGTGACTGTTAGATAGGTGGCTGTAACGACGAAGCCCCGAAAGATATAAACGAAGAATCATGTAACCAGTCTCTCTCCGTCAGCGTATGGGGCCCAGAAACTCAAAAACTCTCCGGTTTTATTGAAATGTTAGGGATTTAAACGTATATTTTATCACGGACAACTAAGGTGAAAAATACAATGTCATTGTCAGGTTACTGATTAGTTTTCATTCGTGTGGAAGGTGCTCCCTTAAGTGAGCAATGCCATCAAAACGTTGATCAAATGGCATACGACGGACTACATATTCACAAATAATTGGTCTGTTCGTTGCCTGACTGGTGAGAAATCAGTCCCATCAGTGACCACAACCGTTTATATGTTTAACAGATACTACAACTAAGCACCTGGTGACTGCAGCTGGTTTTGACCCACAGATCTCCTGGACGTAGCCAGTCAGGCCTTAGCAACCACATATTGTGCATTGGATGCGCTGACACTGCAGCATTTAGCAACCATTCTGGTCAGTTTCCGTAAATGTATACTAATCTCATCTGTCCACATGCCTGCACTCCAAAGGTTTGCTATCACATCCTTGCCTGGCTAATTATTTTCCCATTTTCAGGAGCTCAACTGAATACAGCACCCACTTACTGATGAACGACGTGTGCCGATGCATTTTCATGGGGTTAAAGGGGAGGACCTGATGATCTTCAAGTAGTCCACCGAACAGGTTGACCATAAAAACTTGCAGCAAGGCACATAAGGACCATTTTATTTTACACAGTCACTCGATCTTTGCAAGTGTAATGGCAAGTGTCCACCTATGTCCCTCCACCACTACATGAACCAAGAGGATAAAAGTTGCAGACAACCCCTTTGATCACCACACCAATATCGGTAATTGAACAGACAGACAGGTGCGCTGTGTGTTTATGTGAATGGGGTCGAATAGGAAATGCGATAGAGGGATGGGGCTGATAATGAGTCGCACGATTCGGAGGTAACTCCGAGAACAGTTATTTCTTTCCACTGATTTTCCGAAGGCGACTGCTAGGTATGGGATGAGCGTGCGTTTTGGTCCTTTGTTTACTGAGACACCGGATATGGTCGTCAACGTGAACACCATTCCTAAATATACGTACACACACAAGCACACAGAGGTAATTTTTAACAGAAAGGTGGATGTTATGTCTCCCTGACCACCATGAGTTGAAGATACCAATCCCATGCTTAATTAATTTATGCACTGTGACAATGCCGAGTTGTCAGCAAATTCATCCCCGAGTTTACGACTGCCATTTGCCGGTTGGTGTTTCGGATAAGTAGCTATACACGTGGGCCAGGATGTTAGTGTTTGTGTGCGCACTTGTTCATTCGTGAACGGTGACGACGTTAACTGTGCTCTCGGATTCAAAACAGTATGCTCCAATTTTCTGGAATTATTAGTTAGTCCGGTTTCGCTCACAGTAAATAAGTAAGCAGGATTTCTTAAGAATATATGCCAGCGAAAATAATCTCTATACGGAATCGAAGTTAATTATGGCAACAGCCAAGCTGAAGCTTTTTACCCACTGGTCTGTGTTTTTGGAAAGTCGGCTTATTATAAAAGACTAAGTTGTGATAGTCGAATGGGTGCACCTTATAACTGAATAGGGTTAAAGTGGAGGACGATTTTAGTTGCAGTTAGGCTTTATCACGACTAGAAAACAAGATAAGTGTAGGTTGTTTTACAGTTTGGAGGCTGCTTATGAAAAATCTCTTCATGGATGCGTAAACACACTCAGAACACTCATTCGAGATTACCAAGTGACCGAGCACAGAGATTTTCGCGTGCTCATCTATCTGCTCGCGAACACTTAACGCAGCAATCTGAAGTAATTTACGTTAGAAAAATTTCTCCATTCATAGTGCTAATTCACACTATTCATACTTTCATGATAGCACCCTTATTAATTCTTACTGACTCATCTCGTGGAAAAGGCTAATAACGTCAGTCCACACTTCCCTTCGCCAAACGAACCAAAGGTTTTCCAGTTTCTTCTGCGTGGCATATTTCCGCTGGCATGACGTCTAACTTTAGAATAGCCGTTCCCACATACGTCAGCCACCTGACTAATTCCCTTAACTACATTCCTCACACTTGTACATCCATTCACATTTCTGCATCCACTTCCGAAAAACTGCATACATATATTCTGTTCAAAAGTCGAGTGCAACCTCCTGACTCTGGGTTTCTTCCCCAGTCCACACTCCCAGTTTCGTTTATCAAAGAATGTCGTTCAACAGAGAGGCGACGAAGTGGAAAATAAAATTCATATGAAAAGCTAAACGAAACTTATCTGAAGTGTGCTCAGTTCCAGCTGAGAATAGCATCAGGTATAGCACCGATATATTATCACATGTCCCATATTCAAAGACTAAATGAAGTCGATCAGAATAGCGATAGGGCAATATTGCAGATTAGACAACGACGCAACGTAAACAGGCCTATCTTAGCTCACCAACTTTATCTAGTAAACAGTTACAGTTTTTGCTGAGTTTACGCCGGTCTATCAGGTGAAACCTAAACCATCGAAAGCTCCTTTGGAAGGCTCACTGCAATCAGTCTTCAGATCTGAGCTTCGTGTGCAAAAGTCGTCTGCTCATAAGTTGAATCCCGACTGATGAAACAATTACCTATTGGGTTCAAGTGACTTCTTCGTAACCCTGACCATTGATCATAGATTTTAACCCATTTGTCATTTAATGGTTGCTTCGGGAAGAATAATGAGGAGGTACTTTCAAAGAAATCCCATAAGATCTTTGAAAGAGTCGTTTCGTGTGACCTACCAATGTCTGATCGTTTGCGGTCAGAGATTTAGCCCTTGTTTCAATGTTTTGGAACGGAGCATGAATACCTATTTGCGGCAGTCGAATATGGTTAGAAAGTGTAATTTACTGATATCGGAGCAATATTACTCACGTTTCTTCCACAGTATCCGCCCAACAGCTTTCCTTTTGGATCCAAGCCGTCGAAGATTCTCAAGTAATCATACCTACGAAGCAAAATATAACGACAGGCTGAAAGTGATTGACAATTCTGTGGTCGCAGTGAATCACACTTCACAATCTTGACACAGGGCACAATATCCACACAGTGTATGGTGCAAATTTGGGTTTTGCTGTATGTGACTATAAAAACACTCTTAAACTCGGCCAGTGTGGTCTTTGATAAGAAGAATCAGTGTTCCAGGTGTTAATTGACAATCCTGCCTGATGAGGTGCACATTTTGACAACTTCCACACTACTGACAAATATGTAAGTAGGTGCGGAGAATGTTGTGTTGGAGCATGCGAAGTGAATTCTAAGCACGTTAACACTGTGCGAAGGAAATTGAAACCGACTGGCACCGAACACGTTAGACGCATTTCGAGATTCGTACCTCTAACAAATAAAAATTAATCGTCAAACGTTTGCTGATCAACAACGCAAATGCAACAACATACAATGATCTATCGGAGGTACATAATGTGTACACCGACCAAGAAGGAAAACAATACAAACGGAGCTATATTTCTCACCGATATCTAAAAACGAAAACAAGACCAAACAGTAAGCTTTAACAGAGATTAGTTACTTGAAGATACAGGTAAATTAAAAATAAATTCAGTAGCACTTGAACGAAACTACACTGGCTCCGATCTTCGAGTATTCGGAGGACAAGAGCCACATTATCGCTCACGACTTTAAAAAAATAGAATACAATTGTTCAATTCCACAATTGGCCTTGGTTTCCTAGGTCCAAGTATTTTGGAAGCATTCATGTGAGAGTGTAAAGTACAGCCGATTTTACCGGTCTTATCATCCCACCTTCGATTGGGTACCCAAAACTTATGATATCTGCTCAGCATGAGTCCAACGTTCCGACACGTCAGTTATGCAGTCTGTGTCAGGAAGCAAATCTCGCAGTTTGCGTACCACATACAACTGCACGTCGGCATTTGTGAGTAACGCTGCCCACGAATGGCGACAACACTGGGGGGCTTTCAGTTGAAAAAATGACATGCAGTCACTTTCAGGGGCCAGTCAGAATAATCTTATCTTGATTTACATTACTAAGTTGCAGACAAGCCCCAAGCGCTAACAGCTAAGTACAGCAGACAAAAGATATTGAGCGTATACTGATGTGAAACCTAATAAACCGCAGTGACATTCACTATAGAGTCCGATCAGAAGAAGGTCAAAGATGCATTACAATGCTCAGTATCATTCAGCCCAGGCTGAACTAAATCAGTGGGGCATTGTGATCTTCACCATCATTATCAATTGAGACAGCAACATTAGTATGACACTCATGCTTGAATGGGGAGGAGAGCTTGATCAAACCTGTTACAAGCATTATGCGATGCCTAGGCTTCCAAGCGAACAATCAGTTAAAGTGGCAATAAACTGACAGGACGAACACCACCAAAGTCCGATAGCCTCCATTTCTTGAAGAGTTTCTAATCACACACAGAGGGGGGGGGATGAAAGGCCCATTCTGTAAAAGGTACCGCACCGATATATCTAAAATTTTCGCAGTCTCATCCATACTATTTTGAAAAATCATATGTTATCCATCTCGTAGTTTTCAACATTCTCAATGTGTCATAGAGTTCACGCAGATGTTGTAGAAGGGGCGACATGCACTGGTCGGCTCGGCCATCGGTAACCGATGGTAATATGGTATATTTAGATTTGGATCTAGTTCACTGATTGACACTAGTCAGTCAGTAGTCAGAATTTTCCTGCTGTTTTAACAAATGGTACCATAATAGAACATCTTCCACAGGCGCTCTCTTTTGCACGTTTTGTGTCCAACTCAGGATGACCACTCAGTCCGGCCTCAGTAGCGCTTAGCTTACCTGTCTTAAGGACCACGTCACAAAAATTTCTGGGCTTTAAACTGAGCAAATAGGGTGTCTCTGGCGGATTCAGAGCATCATTTCATCAGGGAATTGGCAGACGCAGTAAATGGGGAGCGATAGGCCTCAAATTCCAAAAATTACTTCATGGATGTTGCCGGATCAAGCCTGCAAATGCGACCGCCAACAAGTTTTCAGTCAAGTAAAGCCCCTCTAATCGATGGCTCAGTACAACACCCATCCCGGCATATCCAGCAGCAGCAACCCGCAATTCACCAGGACTGCGTAGCTGGAAAAGGAGAGACACCGAGGAGGCGGCAATTCGATCACAGGGCTTGCTTACCGTAACCTTGTTTCTGATGGACACCACAGATCGATGTACAGAGAATCCAGTGTAGAAACAAGAGTTGCCTGCTATCAATCTTGCTTCAGTGTGCGAACATTGAAAGCGTTTAAGTTGACCGGCTTAAGGGGTTTGAAAACAGACTTAGAATGGAGAGCGAATGTATAAAAGCTTCAGTTGAGCGTGATGCACCACAAGCAACGCAGTTAGTCCTGGCGGTGGAACCTGCAGAGGATGTTCAAATTGGGGTGGGGTAGGGCAGAGGAGGGAACACAAAAGTCTGCCGTAAAAGTGGTGTGGTCACTAACATGGTTTCGCTTAGCCGCCCTGCTGAATGCAACATGTAAGGCGACGATAGATGTTGCGTGACAACATTTTTAGTTGTGACACTCAAGGTTGTATTTGGACTGGGATATTGTCAGGGCACCCATATCTAGACTGGAGGACAATTAGATTATTCAAAGATTTTGGTTCAAAAACCTGAAATCAAGGCAACGAGTGAGTACTGGCATGCTACTAGATTAGTACAAGTCTTTCAAAGAACAATTTAACCTACCCTTCTCAAGTCCCAACCTGAAAGACCAGGAGACAATTTCCGTCAGAGCACTATACACTGACCGAGATGACATGAAAACCTCTGCGGTTTTCATTGTGAAACCTTCCAATATGGTTCACTGGGTCATAGATTTACACAGGCCGCCACACCGCCAAAAAGACAGTCTTTGCAGCGGTTTAGTCGGGTCACTCCCTCAAAGATACCAAACAGTTAGCTGTTAATTTCGAAGAACGAAGAACACCTAGGCAGTCGAGTTCAACGACTCCTCTTTGACTGCCTACAATAGATGAGCACACACCTGCATACTGTCAAGGAAACTAGTCTTTTCACATCAACTTGATCAAGAAAGAGAACTCAGTTATAGAGACTGGGTTAAGCTGGCTTTAGTAAGCCTCACCAAACGCAACTACAGGCACAATGGCAATGCATCCGTCAGTGGATATTTCGGACTAGCCAGGTCGGAGGCTATTCTCTGCGAAGTTACGAAATGAATGTACAAAGTCTCACACTTCAGTTGAACAGGTGCTGATGGCATGACCAGGAACAGGTTGGTATCTTTCACGCTGATTGGAGGATCAATTCTTAGTGAGAAGTTAATTCACCGAGAAAGCTTACGTGCATAAGTTTTCCTCTTCTACTTCAAAGTACAAAAACCGCAGCATGACAGTCTGATTTTCCAGTTTGGAGCTGATAGACCAATAGCACTGCTGATTGGGTTCATAGTCCAAATCTCCGAATTTAGCGTGAGAGTACAAATTCTGAGCATTGTCTTCAGCAACTAAATGTCCACCACAAACTGCAGATCAGAGGGAAGGAAAAGGGGTGAAATCTAAGGCACAGGCTAACTGAAAATGCATCAGTTAGATGACACACTTTCAGGGTTACGAACTAGTGCGGCTACAAAAAGACTCTATAAAATACCGGGAAACTTTCAGAAATTTCTCATTTATAGGAGGAGAGAACCATTATAAGCCGTTTATATAGCATAGAAATGCGTTAAAAGAGAAAATAGTTTTCTTAAAAACGGATTACCCCACAGTGTCGTGTGTTGTTTTATGGGATGTCTGCGCGTTGTTAATCTCAAAACATCTTGATTTTATCTAACACAGTGACTTCTGTTTGTATGCTTTGGTGTTGAATTCATCATCGGCACTAGAAATTCACACAGGAAGTGTTGTTTCCACCGTTATTGTCATGAACGAGTCTTAAAGTAAAGTAATTTCTGAAGGATCTAAGAGAATATTCTGCTTTTGACAGCTTTTTCATCTCATATTCCGCTTAACCTGTGGTGCGTAGTGGGCTACAGCTAAAGATTTACCCGTAACTCTAACTTTTCTTGCGGCATTCGTTTGTGCAAGCACCTTTTATACTTTCGCCCCTTTTGGTGAGACAGAAATATCCAGAGGTATCAGCTGTGCCATTTAGGCTGCGAGTTCCAACCACTTCTCTTGCGTTATTTTTCCTTTGTGTGATACAAAGCACTAGCCTTCTGTTAGTTAAGTGTGGGTAATAAAAAGCATAGCCAAAATATAATCTTCCAGGCAGTTCCAGACAAATGAAAAAGTCAGATTGGCAAGTTCATCTAGCGGATACTGTTAAGTCTGCCGAAAGATCTTGGAAACAGTGAAACCTGCGATCGAAAACCAAAACAATTATAGTTTTGGTATCCAGAATTTTCTCGCAGTTGTTAAAGACAGGGATATTGTTAGCTGGATGGCAATGTGGTTTCAAACTATCCTTACCCAAACATGGTTGGATAGCTATTGCGTCATTGTGTGGCTGAGCGTCAGTAATTTGTTTAACTGATCTGCCACACGGCAGTACACTGAATTTGACGTTTCAATTGACGATAGAACGATTGCGGTGGAAATGCCCAGTCCGAGAGCTGAACAAAGGCCAATCACTTCAGTATTCCTGACATCATCATCGCAAGTACAACCATACTGAACTATTTTTGTGAAATAGGTTCAGAGCTATTGTAGAAAGACGAATTCATGAAAACAAATGTGGAACTCTATCAGCAATAAGACTGCGATTCAGCTCTCATTGATACATTGCACAAATAACCTGTATCCAGAGTAAAAATCTCAAGAACTGTAGGGCATTCAAAAATAGTTAGCGCCCACATCACTCTGGTTTGATCAACCGTCCTCCTGACCTACCACAATCATTCTGGTGAGCTCACATCAAAGGGGGAGCACTGGAGTTCCGCTCTTATTAGGTCTCGTCATCAGGAGTTTAAACTCCGCACATCTGACGTGTCAGGCTAGAGTGCGTCCACTACTCCACCAGCACACGCTCGACGCAATTGAGTTTTCACCCATGAAGTGGTGACCATGTTCACCCTCAAATGATGAGAGTGACCGGCCCGACACCTCGAACGACGACTCAGTAACGTGCCTTAGTTACGTCGGTCGATTGGTCCGCCTGTCAGGATTTTCCAGTCAGGTAGCGTAACAGATGCTTGAAACCTGCTGGATGTTATTTTGTTTAGATATGTCGCACGTCAGATCTCACTAGCTGAAACCCCGGCACGGCGATGAGGTCTATTAAGAGCAAAACTCACCAGAATGATTGCGCCAGGTCAGGATGTTGGCCTTTCAAACAGGAGTGATTCGAGTGTTCATTCTAACAATCCCACAGCCACCTTTAACTAAATTCAAGAAGGCACCTCTATTACGACAACTGTGAAAGTTTTCCATTTAGAATAGATTCTTACCTGTTGTGTGTTGTGCACGGAACCCCTTTCTTTGCACCGAAGAATCAGAAGTAAAGGTTAACAGCAGCGTGTTCTGTGATGATATGATTGGCCCCGGTTTGCGACTGCCACAGTACTGGCCCAGAACGTTGTCTGTTTTGGAGAGACCATCGTAAGCCACTACACGATCATACGTGCATTGCTGATGCGACTCAAGCTCGAAGTCGGCAAAAATCTAAATGGTGACAGGGAAGACATAAACCATATAGGCTACGGCTTCACTGATCAAGCTGGACCCCAAAATATCTACAAGCAAACTGGTGGTAAAGTGGGCATCGAAGTTAGCCTCTTAGGGATTGGAAAATGGATGAATAGCATTCAGCAAAAGCTGTTGGGTCCTCAGTCAATGGCAAACGCGAAGTTGTCGACTATGTTCATGTGGCTATTAACTTAAATATATGCCAATTCCATAAATTGTTTTCTAGTGGATTTCTATGTCATGCTCACTGATGTTTGGTGAATTTAATTCAAGAAAAAACAACCGTGCATTACGCAAACGTGGCTGTGCAAACATTGTCTGGTTTTAAAAAAATATTATTCAGGACTTACGATTTTGACTCGATGACCCGGAGTAACGGTGATTTTCCATTGGCACTGCTGCTTCACAGGATATTCGTTTGGCCAATTAGGGGTGATTATCTCCCCATCAGGAGAACTTATCTCCTGTTGGCATCCGGTTTTAACGTCTGATTAACGGACACGAGAGATGATAATGTGATATGAAACATCTTGTTTTCCAAACAGATAAATCGTGAATACACTGATTAAGGGAACTGGATGTAAACCTTATTTCTTGTTTTCTTTGGGGGAGGGGTAATTTATATCACTGACAGCAATACCGCAGGTATGCAATCCCTGTCTAAATGTCATACGACCATGGAGAAAGAACGTCAGAAAGCATAGTGTAATGGAAGTTAAAAGATGAATGTATCATACACGGAATATTATATCTCTCAAACCCAAAACCCTTAGAATAGGTCCAAATCCGATGAATCATCCCAGAATGTGCTCAGAACAGAATCTTATCAATATGAAAGGCTTTTTTCCTGCCCTGATTATCATCAATTATTCGTTTATACACAAATTCTTTGCGAACAATCTTCAGTCAGCTGACCTGCCATGAATAAAAGCCTCAGAAAAAATCTCTGAAGTTTAAGGTCATCGGATCTATTAGGCCAGGTTTCACAACCATAAAATAAGGTTTGCACCACATTTACCACGTGCACATTGAACTTTGCTTTTGCTGTCATAAATGACACGAGTTGACAACTATTGCCTACGCCTAGAAAACGCATGCTTTGACTTATTGTCACTTGTAGTCGCGACCTACGCGAGTAGAACGGTAAACGAAATCAATTTTTCTCCCTCTGAAGTCTAAGAAAAGTGTACATGTTTGAAACTCCTGAAGTAGTTCTTCGCACTTTGAAGGGCGTACACCAAATTTCTCAGAAATTTTATTGGGGATAGACTGGGGAGGAAACAAAATAACGTTACGCTTGTTGTGAGAATTTCGCTGACAAGACTGAGCAAGAAGTACAAGAGTTGATCTTCACATATATCAACAATATGTAAAAAAGCATTTAGATAGTTCATTGTAACCTTTTACAGAACTGAAAGTAACAGTCTTTGAAATACGTATTTCTTGCGGGAGATACAATTCTTAGGGATACTTGGCTTCAGGGAAGCTGCTTAAATTCACTTCCAAGTTATAAGCTCAGCAACTTCAAATTACTGTCTGAATAAGGTAATATTTGACAGCAGGATCACTGGCACCTTGCTGCAGTTAACAATAAAAGTAATTGCAGTATTACAAGCAATCTAACTTCACTTTCATACAAAACAGCTGACTGATCTACAGCAGCTGACTTTCCTGGAAAATTTTTGAGTGGTTTTTTTTCAACAGATCAGTATCCTTCTCAGATGATTTCGCACCTAAACCGCCAGCTGGTCAAATTGGGCAGCTGCGGTGAGCAAGTTATTCGCAACATTCTAGCCGAGAAGGATATAGCTTATGTTAAGATGACCTGGTCTTCTTTTCATGAACAGCACTGGAGTGCTACTGTGTGGAGTTTCTCAGACCTAAAATGAAATTGCACAGCTGCGTCTTGATCACTTTGGTACGTGCATCCCTATCTGGGAGATGTCGAGGAGAACATACCGAAATAAATATGGTTCAAGCAGTATATTAGTAACACAACGTGTTTTTTGTGAAAATGGTGCATCCTTTTTTCAGAATAAAAGTTTGACGACAGATAACAAATGGACTGGTTAACCTGATAGCTACTGTTCCAGTAAAACTACCCTACTGTATTGCTGATTCCAAGAATTACATCAAATTTCGGAGGATCAGAAACCAAGTTAGTATAGCAGAGTTGAAAGATTCAAATATATCGAATGGTTTTTTCGCGATCAAAGGTTCAACTTACTCTCTTTACACTGATATTTCCCGTGAAGTTGATATCCAGGTCGACAAGCGCAGTGGTACGATCCAATAGTATTCCGGCAAATGTGCTGGCAGCCTCCGTTGTTGTCAGCACACTCATCTCGATCAGTGAAGAAGACAGCTCGGAACCCTGTGCGCTGGACCGATGTATCTGAGTAAAATTCAATACTCAGCTCATTTGTGTGAGAGGTTATGGGGTCAGGGATTTGGTCACCGCAAAAGTTCCCAATTTTCTGTTGGTTGTCCGATGGACCACTGTACACATTGATGAAGTCGTATTTACAGGCTTGCTGTATGACAAAAACACAAAATACGCCTGAGTCTCAGCTATTTTACTAGTGTTCGCATAGGTGATAGTACTTAACGGGTGAGTTAAGGAAGCCCTTCCTTTTGAACTTATAGAGACAATTCAGCAACACAGTACATATTCGAACGTGTTTATGTGACTTAACACCGGCGCCGAAAATTGTAAGAATTTAAGCGCTAGAAAATAGTTGAACGATCGTTCCTAAGTCTTCAGGATACGGGAGCCGTGAAACTAACTTTTCTGTAGACCTGAAAGTAGTACAAGCGAAGATACTAAGGCAGAAGTGGTCGGCCCCGAGAAATTAGTCAACTCCGCATCTCGTCCTTAATGGGGCTAATCATGTGAATTGGGTACCTCATTGGTTGCCGGATTCTGTACAAATTTTGGTTTGCTTGCTAAACTAGTGAGACAGTTTTGATTCATACGCGCCAAAGACGACTGCCGGTGTTGTAATTATATGTGGGAGCTTCGAGCCTGAATATCAAGCTACCGAACTCTGTCACATGCACCTAATCGGTTGCAGTTTATGGCAAAACGCATAGTGGAGCGATTATCCCGGATATACCAGATCTGATCCAAGATTGTTACGGTACAAACTAGGTAAACTAACCGAGGTATAGCGATGGCATGGTATGACTATCCGCTGAATAAATTCAAATGTATATTTACAAAATAAAGCACGGGAAAGCGTGACAATATGTAGAATTTTCCGACCAATATACACTCAGGAAAGCCGTGTATTTTAAAGAAAGCTGAGGTTCTCTCAGTGGCCTTCTGACAACATCAGATTCTAGAATCACCTTTGGTTTGTCACATTTCGCTGGTAGTAACCGCCGAGTCCGGTCGACGTATTGATTTTCTATGAAAACATTACTGTTTAAAAAGATCGGAGTTTTGGTTCCGACTGCTTTTGTTGGTAGTGCCGACTTGGACAAAGATGTAATTTGACTGTCCGATTGGAAGCAGCCAATTTTTCTAAATGATATAATGAAAATGGGTAAAGACACGACGGTATAAGCATGTCAGCCAGTTGTTTTAAGTTGTAGATGGAAGAATATCACAAGGATTTTGAGACGCGAGTGTTTGTTAAAGATAGGTATAAGAAAAATAGAGTATATTTTCTGAATTAAAGGGTTGTCCATCATTATTCAGAAGATACTATCGGTTTCGTAGTTTCCTTAATTTGTTACCCGTCCCCAGAATTTCAGTGAGCTTAGAGTTTTGGTTTAAGGCTTCCTGTAGCTGGAATGATCTTACCGGCCTTTGGACACCATTTTGAAATCTTGAGAATTTATATCATGCAAATTTTCCTTGTATACCCAAGGCTGTTGTACTAGTTTAGTGCCTATAGTAGGATTAAGAAAAGGAGGCAGTTTGGATTCCAACATCTTAGCAACTTTTGCTATGATGGGGTCATGTACACCCTTGTTTGATTATATGTCGGTACAGAGAGAGCGGCTTCACTATCATATTATCAATGAACGGGTATCCATGATTTATACGCGAGATACTCAGGAACAATTTTCGGGAAAAGTTGTGGAAGTCATAATGAAGAATGCCTGAACGGTGAAACCATTCGGTGTCCTAGTATTCCAATGACATGAATGGTGTGACCGCACGAAAATACTATTTAATTCTGAGATTAAAGACAGGACGATAAGATTCGGAGTGATATGAAATCCTAGGGTAAAATAAAAGTTCGAAACCGAATGACTTACGTTGCGTCCCTCCAAGTTGAAGCTGGTGAAATTTAAGAAAATGGTAGACTTTGGAGGGGCTAGGATTTTCCAAATGCAGTTTTTGTTTGGCGGGTACAGATCTGGAAATGATGGAGTCTGTATTGTACCGTTGGCTTCATTGATGACGCCTCCACAAGCGTCTTAAAAATAAAGGGTAATGAGAAATAAACAATAGTTTCTAATACACCTTTGGAATTAACTAACTGAAGAAAAACAGTTACAACGAAAGTCCACCTGAGAAATCAGGTAACATCACTGTAAATAATATGACTAGTCAGAGAATATTTGTTCCTGTCATAACGTATTTCACGCTGGTTTGTTGGAAGTACCACAGAAGGATAGACATTTCATAGCCACATTACACAGGTAGTTCCAAACAATCTTATGAAGACCAAATTTAAGCAACCTTTTAAGGGCTGAGCTATGTCAAAAACACATTCCACACACCTATAGAACAGGTTTCAAGAAGGGGCTTCATTCCTCGAGAAATACAATCATTTGCAAATCAATTTGGTTTTCACGAGAGATCCAACTGAATCTCTCGTTAATGATATTCTACAACTGAATGTGCTGCACACAGGCCGCCTCATGTTTTAGTTGGCACGATATTCGAGGTATCGCAGTTGTAGAACATCATAAACGAGCGATTCAGTTGAGTCCCTCGTGGGAACCACCTTGAGACATAATCGCGCCTTGTTACAGCTAACCAGAGGGGAGGATGGATATTAGTGAAACGATGTCCGAAAAGGATAGGACCTCAATCTACTCAGGGAAACCTCGGCTTGAATAGTGGGTTGAAAAATTTGAAGAACAGTTCAACTTGACCCGATCGGTTTACCGATTGTAAGCACTAACTGAACTCAAGAGGGAGATCGACATTATTCCGCCATAAGTGACAGGAGTCTAGCGCAAAATCTCCTTGATTCAGCCTAACAAAGCACCTAGAAAAGACGTTTTGAACTCTGTTGTTCTCAAAGATGGTGGAGAGTCCGCCGTAGCTGAACTAACAACTCTGTTCCAATCTAACTTGGATGAGGAGAACCTGTGAATAGAATGGAACGCTCTGACAGCGATTCCCATATTAAAAATGGTGAAGGAAAACTGCGCGAAAACTACCAGGGCATCAGCTCAGTTGGTATGGTTTCTCTGGCGTTATCCTTGGAGTGTTGATCACTCATCGGCACACTCGTATTCGGGGAAATCAAACTGGGTCTCGTTCTATTCGGGTTGGTGTTGGAATCACGCCACCGCTTCCAACGATAAAAAATGATCATATTTACCGAGCTAAAGTTTGCTTTTGACTCCGTTGATCTTCAGAAAATGTGGCAGAGTCTGGCGAAAAACGGTGTTTCTTTTGAATTATCGCCTCTTATAAGAACTCTATGTGCCTCCTCCCGTTAATGCGTACATGTCTACAGAAAGAACCCATTGTGGTAATCATATCCGCTGGTATCACGCAAGAATGTCCTCCGTCACCTAATTTCCTTAATTTTGTAATCCACATACTGCTTCAGTCTAATTCACCCCAGGGACACTACCTGGGTGTTCGCTCATGGACTTTGAGTACACCGATGACAATAATATTTTTGGGTCGAATTCCTTGGATGTGCAATCTACTTAAAACAATCTGAATCATCCCGCCAGACAGTTTGCTCGCACTCGTAAAATGTGAGATACAAGAATGAGTTGAATCAAACACAAACCCCATTCATACGTGCAAACCTATAGATGTAGCAGACAAATTCATCTACCTAAGCATCTGGAAGAGTCCCGACCAACCGGCGAAAGACTAAATCACTTCCAGAATCGGAGGGGTCAGGGAAATGTTTTACAGCCTCTGTGGTACGGACATGATTTCAGCCTCTGTCAAGAGTAGAGTATATATCCCTGCTGTCTATTCTGCCCTAATTTGTGGATCACAGATGTGCCTGGGTGTGAAAACCTTGTGTTTAACGATTGATGCCACTGAGCGTCTCTAACGGGAGCATCAGACCAGCAATACCAAGATTGTTTTTGGGAAGTTCCCTTCTCTAACAATAGATTAACTGGTCAAATTTCGCAGTTTAGACTATCTATGCCATGTGCTTTGTACTTCAGAGGACTGTTTGCCTCATAGAGCCAATTTCGTCTATCTATGTTCCAGTTCATGCATGAAACCCATCAGTAATCAACTCAATTGCAGTCTCACTGTGTCATTCTAGATATTCCTCACAGAAAGAGCAAAGTTAAGCAAAACTACCAACCAAGTCTGTTAAATCTTGCATCAGTTGCGGTCCATTTTGAGGAAGAATACGTTTGACTACATGCAAAGACTTCAATACTTTCAATGATCACAAGAATCATATTTACTCTTGTATTCCCCCATGAAGTTGCAAATAACGCTTTGTATTAAAAACACCCGTTTGTCTGTAAGTGACATTTTGCGAAGCGATCGAGGGAGTTGCTAGTTAATCCTCAGACAGAAAAAGTGTGAATTGAGATCTTTGGTGGAATGTAATACCAAGAATTCAGTCAAGTAGTATGCATCCCAGAGACATGCCACGATTGCTTGACGGATTCAGCCCATCATCACATGCTGACGAACTTAAGCCCTGCAACAAATATCAGTTTACACAAATTCAGGGAGACGTCGTCTGTGAACTGACGTAAACAACAAAATTTGGCCAAAAAATGGGACGCTTCAGATGAAACATTCGTCGGGACATAAGCCATTATCACGGGAAGTGTGGCAGCACATTCCATACGATATCGACATTTACCCGTGTGTGCCAAAATTTGCTGCAAAACATCTTTAATAAGTGGGAGGGTTGCTGTCCTGAAGTCTCACAGGACAGCAAACAAGTAAGCGACTTCATCTGCCATTTATCAGTGAATTTATTGTGGGGAACAAACTAGAGCACTAACATTTTCCAGGGCGTTTGGGATCAATAAGGACTTCGAGTCGTAGGCAAGCAAAGATTTATGAGTTTAATACAGGTAATAGAATGCGTTCGCTTAGATCAACTATTGATGAGAATTTCACGGGTCACGTAGCATAACTAGTCGCGTTTGTTTACGGAGGTGGAGCCAAATAACCTAGCTCGGTGAAATAACAGGAACACTTCCGATATCACATGAACACATGGCAAGGAGAAATGTGCAATGAAACATGCGTAAATGTCACATGACAGAACAACGTGCATCAAGCTGTCACAAGAGCTCTGATAATTTCACTTTCGCAACCCAACTACTGGTTTATACGTTAAGTAGTAGATGGGAAGTATGAATGACAGTGGGAAAATTAGCGACATACCTTCGCAGCGCCTACCGTCGGGATGCAGTTCGTATCCGATTTCACACTGGCATCTATACCCACCAAGGGTATTAACGCAGGTGTGCGAGCATCCATGCTTCATTGTTTTGCATTCATCGAATTCTGAGTTGAGAATGCAGGAACAGTTAACCTTGAGACATGATCTAGACACGCAAGCTGTATTGCGCTGCTGATTTATATTGATACGTACGCATGAAATTAGGGACGTTCATCTAGGGGTACACTGCTACTGTGTTTGTTCCACAACAAATTTAGTATTTTCTCCTCTATACTTTCTTATCGGCGGCTTATAGAGAGCCAGTTCATGAGATCCGATGACAGAAGGGAAATTGACATTTTCCATTTGCAAAGATAGAATATACTGTTTTGGTAGCCACTGTAGGACCTGAGAGTTTCCCTTTCGTATAATATGTCGCCGATTCAAATATACTTCTGGTGAAGAGCCATGAAACGCTGACCGTCTGTTTTCTTGTTGTGGTTTGTGAACAGTGGTTGATAGTGCTTCAAGTGTGTCGAACAGGAACATCAGATTAGAGATGATTTCTCGAATTTCCTGAAGTTTTGCAAGGTAATTACAGATAATGTTTCAGCTTTTGGCTGAAACCATTTAGACTGAGAAAATAGCTGAAAAAACTGGCCTTTAACCAGGGAGATTTCCTTTCTAGTGGGGATAATGTTAACTAACAAGAGAAAACGAAAGGCAGAGTATTCACGAAAATAGTGTACCAAGTGAGATCCCATTAGTGGCATAGCCCTAAATTACTATTGTACAGAAAATGACCAGCTTCTTTCGGATATGCGAATGAGAACTAATGTAAAATTTTAGATATTCTAGACATTTAAACGGTGGGAAAGACCAGTCAGCTGAATTAGGGATTTTTTACCAACAAACCCCTGGGTAAATCCGTTTGTCACACGTTCATACACTTTCCTAGTGGATCGTTGATCGGTCAGACTACGGCACATTTTAGTGTCCTGTTGGAACTCACTGTATTTTTATTATCGTTACCATTTAAAAAATGGTCAGTGGCTGTCAAGGCAATATCAACGAGGCGAATATCTGATCTGAGCTGAATGAATCATGTGGAAATGCGAGAAAAAAAAGTAGTGGGTAGTAAGAATGTTGCATTTAATTTGTTTGACGGACCATGTTAATGTCTCAGTAAACTAAATTTCATGTTATTGGGAAAAAAGCATATCAATTGATTCCCTGAGAACTTTTGTCAAATCCGTAATGGCAACAAGGATAGAAGAAGTACGGTAATATCTCACGGTAATGGGGAACACTCATGTAGGAAGTTCACGTGGGGAGATGGGATTTTAGTTTTATTAGCTACTCTAACACTGGATACGCAACATAAGCAAGGTGCTTTCCAGAAGGCAGCAAGAGATAAGCAAAATACATTCATTTGCATACCAATTTTTTTACGAGAGACTCACCTGGAACCCAGCTGAATTACTTATTTGTGATGGGCTGTCAAAGAGTTTTTAGCAACCTTAAAGTAGTGTGTTGCATCACAAAAAGAAATACTTTGCAAGAAATCTTCGCGCAAAATATTAAATGCCCCCTTAATAATCACGTATTTTAACCGCACGTAAGTGGGTTACCATCAATTTGAACGTACAAACGTCCATGCAGAACTAAAATGAACAAAAGTGAAGCAATCCACTGATTAATGATAGTTGGTTCACCTGCATATATTAACTTTGGAACGGATTACAAGTGATAAGGCCTTCAGTGACTCTTTCATCATCCACCTTCAGTGATTAACCTTAGTTTGACGAGTATAAACATTACTCGCTCGCGTGGTTTAGCGTACCGAGTTGCCTTACTAAAGACCAAATTCATCCCTCGGTATCCGTCACACGTTTGCTTAGATATTGTCTGGAAATCAGGATGCATTATGGCTGGATGCCGGACCTAGCTTCGGCGCATGAATTCGCTGAGTGAATGGTCTAGGCTGGTCACTGCAGTGCCGGCCATCATGTCGTAGGAGCCGTGGACGTTTTTGGTGCTTTACCTCAATTGCTTTGAGTTGATAATGCTTTGTTTGACTATCTACTCGCGATGTATTGTGTTATAGTTAACATGAGGAGTAGACAAATTTTTATTGTAAAAGCCAGTATACCATAGCTACATCGGTATGACTTTCAACTGATACTATTTGATGGGCTGATACTGGGAATAACAGATAAAACCTAATTTTTTGGTATGAATTCATGAGGGGATTGTCAAACGGCACATAATGAGCAGTTTGCACTGACCAATGAAGACAAAATTCAAGTGTTATCTTGTGGTGGTATCTTAACCCTCATTCCAACGAAATTCCTTTAACTCCCATAGAAAGGCTGTCTCCCTCGGCAAACAATGAGACATTTCGACTGAAAAGCATTGATTGTCGGAGAAATAACACCCTGTATTGTGAAATGCACCGCAAACACAACAATTTTTTAGCTCAAAATGTGTCACACCTACCACTTTTAACCAGCTCATATGGAAAAATTTGAAAGATGGAATGACTTAGTTTTTGGTGGCTTCTGACTTGAAAAAATTCTGGGCGACCGGTGACTTTGAACGCTACCTCGATGGATGCCGCTTCATGTCATTAGAATGCATTGCACTGTACGTACGTGAGCAGTGTAAACAGTACAAACCAGCTATTATTATTTTCAGCCAAATGACGAATAGTGGTCTGACTTTAGCTAATCTATCGGTTTTAACGTAGGCTAAGCGTTGCCACGAAGAAAATGACATCAAAACTGGAAAACGTCAGCCCCTTCCGCGCTCAAGCCCAACAGTTGTGCAGCGATACATTGTTATTTTTCTGTTCATCTGCTTTTGCTATGTGGTCTTGCGATCGATCCCAGCACATGCATGGTGTGCCTATTAACAGAGGACATAGAATATTTGAAAAAGCCTAAGCTGTCCTGGGTCAAACATTATGCAGATATTTTCCTTCAAAAGTTTAGGAACATTTTGCTTTTATCGCAGGCCCAATGTGCAGTATGTGTGGAGGTACTTGCATATTTCAGATTTTGATTAGAAACTTAGGGTAACATTTTTAGTTCTTTTTCTCTGTGTGCGTCAGTATAAATGTCTCGTCTTAAATGCGTTTTTTGCTGTAGTACAGTACTCATAAGGTTGCCGGTTTCGGCCTTTATGAACGGAAGATTCAGCTGGGTTCCAGGTAATTCTCCCGGAAAGCCTAATTGGTTTGCAAATGAGTGTAGTTCGTTGCATTCGTAGAATCTGGGTTCAAGTCGGACATAAGATTGACAGAAACTCGTGGAATGCGTCAACCTGATCAGACGCAAGTAGGGCGAAACCGGCCTTGGGCTGCCGAAGAATTTTCAGCAACCTAGTGAGGACTGTAGAACGTCTATACATGTAGCGCGTTATCTCGAATATCGTACCAAATGAAACACGGGGCAGCCTGGTGCAGAACATTCAGTTGCTTAAGTAAATCGTAAACGAAGAATTCAGCTGAGTTTCAGATGAGTCTCCTGCAAACTTAAATTAGTACGCAAATGAGTGTATTTAGGTATTTTTTATTGTTTTTAGAAAGAACCTATTGACAGTAACGTAGTACTGAACTGCATGTCCCACCGGATTCCGCACCGATAGGTTTTAAATTTCCAAGGACCTGGTCAAATAGACTCAGTTTAAGAGGTCAGCAACGAAAACGTAACTAAAATAGGACATTATGTTATTTACTTTCAACTGAATGAGACCACATTTCATAGTAAGATTCTGGGTGAGCAAATTCCTAAGATTTCTAATCATACAAATCAGGAAGGAGGGCTTTAGTATTCGGTGGCATTCACCCGATGTTCATTGGGTGTTTTTCTGCTCTGTGTCCTTAGGGATATTCAGCCTATTTGTGTTTACCAAGATCAGTCAGACGAGCAGTTCAAAAACTCACGTCTACCTACCTTTCTGAAATGTGGCCGTGAAGCCTTGTTTTTCCACCGAGCTGTCAGAGACAAACTTCACAAACATTACATTATTGGTTGACTTAATAGGATTTGGTAGCTGCGAACCACACAGTTTTTTCAGCAGTGGAGAGGATTCGGTTGGGCCGTCACGTATTTCAAGGTAATCGTAGACACAAGTATCGTGCTTTTCCAGCTGTGTGGCAGAGAAAGTAAAAAGGAGAGTGCTGGTAAAGATAAGGATGAAATGCACAGTGCGAGGATCAATTTGTTTTCCCCCAAAATGATCAAATCACAGGGGGTGAATCACAATAAAGAGCTTCCATGCTTGCGTGCTTACATGACGATCCCCACCAAAGTGTTGATCGAACGCCTGGTGACATTTACAACTATGCTGAAGCACACAGAGGAGAAGCCACATGGTCTCAACCATAAACTCAACTCCATAAACAGTCATTTGTTTTATGTGTATTGCGGTTGTGCCGTGATGCACTGGAAGCCACTAAAATATTTTCAGTTATCTTGTGACTGACGGAATATCTGACACCAGATAAACAGATGAACAGATAAACATGTGCGTCAGACTGGCAGTTCTTTGACAGTGATGACTTGGCTAACCAGTGGCTCAGTGGAAGTTTATTTCTACTTTGTTCATTCCAGTTCACATCAAAACAAGCTGTTAAACTTTCTCTTCGTTATACACTAACAATAATAAAGTAAAATCTGGTTGAAACGGAAGAGAACTGAGTTCACCTCGGACAACTGATGATACTGCACGGGTTTCCACCACTGCTGTTGCTGAATGTCGATGGCTTTGTGTGAAATCCCAACAGACGCACATGGCTCAGAACCCAAGAAATAAAAGGACCATATATTCGGTAGATCGTATAACAATCAGTGGGATCTTTCTACTTAAATCCATTTATATTTTGATTCAACAGTATTTGGATATAGTCAGAAGTAAGCATATTCACGCGAAGATCGCACACTAGAATGAGTACACAGACATGCACTGGAACATTTCCATTTGGTGTAATATTAAGGCTAAATAAGATTCTATGTAGAACTTCGGTCCAAGTGAGTAGCGGAGCAACCCTTATGCCGTACAGGCAATAAAAACCACCTGTGTCTTACTCCATTCTTCCGCTAAAATTCTTTCAGTTTTAAATGAGGCATTTGGTATTATTTTAGATCTTCAAATGGTTAGTTCTGTTGACAGTTCATCAGAGAACTAATTACCAGGCTATCCACGTCCTACCATACTGAACCAAATCTAGAACCCTCAGATCACCAATTTTTGGCTTGGAAAATAGCCACTTGCGACCAGCAGTTCGAGTAGAATTTGTGGAATAAAGAACAAAAAATGGCGTTCCAATGCTGTTACTTCCGATAGTTGAAAAGTCGTGTACTAGCATCTATTAGACTATCCATTATGGGAACCCCAGACTCAATATTCCTAAAGACCACGCCAATAATATAAATAAAAACACCTGGCATTTACGAAGATTGAATTCATTGTGCTGAACAAGGTAGTGGAAATTATTGGGGACAATACCAAAACTTGTTTCGACCAGTATAGGAGACGTTTATGCCAAAAAGTAATGAAATTGGCATTTAGCATTCCAACAGGGACGATAAGTCTGCAGATTTACTATTCACACATGTCCACTATTTCTGAACAAGGTTTTCATTTGGTTGGTTCACGGTATCATCCTTTTCTTTGTCTGCGGCCTCTTTGAATAGGGACGTAGGCATCAAGCTCCACACTTCAGGTAATCATGATAAACTACTGATTCTACAACTTGTTATTCTGTCATTCGAATGAATCCTTCAGTACTTCGAGTTTGGAATTTCATCGTGGCAAAAGTAGAAACGAGGTTTGATTGAGTTGCTATATTTCAGATTTTTAATTCATCACTGTTCGTGGCTCACCTGTGTAACCTTAGCAAAAACACTCAGGTTACTCTATCACCTAGTTTATTCAGCGTCGTATTCAGACATTTGGATACGTGATCATGTTGGCCCCGAGCTGTTTTGTAAAGTTGCGGGTTGGCTAGAGCATTACGGTGGGCTAAGTAAGCATTCTTTCTTTGCAAAAGAAAATCTACCGTAGCTTGAAAATCAAAGGCCTCTTGATTAAGGGTTCCAAATTTGTTAACACAGTGGTTCAGTAACCACGGCTTCCTAATCGTACACGTTGAGGGATGAACACGCATGGCGATATGTCTCACTAGACTTAGAGTACTCTCAGTTTTACGGTGGCGACTGCAGTCCTGTATTTGGGCAACCGACCCGATATCATCAACTGAGTGTTAAACATCTCCCCGTCCTGTTCAACAATATCGTAACTACAGAATATACGGAATTTATACCAATAAACCAAACGAATACTATGTCGGCCTCTGCATAATGGCCTTATCTTTGGCCATATGTAATCTATACCAGGATGAATGAAAAGAAAACTGGGATAATGTTACCCCTGGTTTTTCTTCATAATGATTTCTCGAATGCATCTGAGAAATGGCCTTCTACATGAGAGTTGAGCATCCGTAGCAAGGTTTGTAAAACTTTGCTAGTAAATAAGTTGAAGATTAGTGTGGAACACCGGTGAACCTTGTATTATGATAAGATCCAGAGCACACTAGAGACTTTCCGTTTCAGAATACTGGGTGAACGGCTCTGAATTCTCACCAAAATCTTCCTACCTCTCAAGATACAACTATTTGTTGTTTTCAGCGTCCCGACACAGATGAAGCCCTTAGTGCGGAACAAAGCTCCTTCTTTCGAGTCATACCAAGTCAGAAGGTGATATAAATTTGCTCAGACGCACACATGTGGACTCAAAATGTCTTCCTTGCACACAAATATTGAAGTGCTTCAGATGTGCATCTTGCTGTTTCATTTTAAGGTACATATGGATGTTGCTTTGTGCGACACAGACTCGATTAGGATTATTTCTTTAAACGACCATTCCAGGGCAGTTTACAGTAAGTATGGCAAACAGGGGTTGGATGGTTCGGATTTAATTTACCTGGAATATGGGGAACTTCCTTGTGTCTATCATACAGTCTCGAATGACAATTTCAAATCATGTGAGACGGGGAATAATCCCCGGACAGGGAGCGATTTACGTTACCATTTAGAAGGTTCATTTGACTCAAATTCACGAAATATTCTTCAAGTTTCTGCAAGATAGAGTTAAATAGAAGAATCAGTGATCCTCTCCTCTTCTTTATAAAGCCACTTATGACATATTGAAATGTTCCCGTAATTCTCAAGTTTGGGGGACACTGGTTCTAGTCTTACTGCAGAAATGCAGTGTTTTCTGTAATCCTGTGCACCAAACAAAACTTTCTATGCCTTATTATTTACACGTCTCTAGTCCAGAGGTGGTTTTACATTAAAAAAGGGGCATTTTTATTCCAACCCTCATAAGCACATTTCGGGTAGCAAATCAAGCGTCTGACGTGGTGGTTGCATGAAGACACCACTGACCAGACATTTAAGATGTAACCTAACAGATCCAGACAAAACATTTTAGTTCAAATCTTACATGATATCTATAATGGAGCTAGGCGTAAATCCACAAAAATTGGTCGTGTCACGCCAGGTTAAAAAAATACTACCGCCAACACGAACAACCTTGGCGGCTTTTGAATGAAAAGCAAGTAGCCTCTAAAATCCAATGTAACGCTTCATCCAAACTTTTCAACAACTTTTCCAGACTTATATGTCTGGACCTGGTGCCAGGAATGGGCAAAACAATTCTTATGCTACCTTTCAGTCTGTCAAAGATTTAGTCGAGTCACTCACATACTATGAAGCAAATGTTTGTAGAAATAACTGTCGTTCTGTTTTGCTTCTTGCTTATGCTGGTCAAAGGAGCGTTCAAATATACCTGCGATTCTATTACGATTTACTGTTTGTTCCCTTTCTCAACGATGACTAATCGCGCGGTACGAAATTGGCACGTTCATCAGATATTCAGTTTATCTCATTCTTGTTTGGGATCCAGATTCCGCTCGAAACTTAAAACATAAAACACCAGGTCTTGCTTATGAAAAATTTAGTAGGCAATCGTTAGATTTATTACGGGCGATGTTTCACTTTTGGCACAATAGTCTCAGCACGTCAAACGACTAAGTTTCCAAGATGCTCAAGTTTCCAGACAGGTGAGGAAACAACAAACAATCACTGTCAAAAAGCAGGCTAAGTCACTAATAATGGTTAGTTGGAATTTATTATAGTTTAGTACGGATGAGTAGGATACCTTGCTAGTGGATCAGGAGTTCCTCTTCACCTCGAGTCGGATGTGTGGACCTGTGTAGGTCTGTACACTTGACTATGCCTCTTGAGTGTCCCTTGAAAATGTTAATGCTAAGCGTGAAATGTGAAGCGATGCCGAAAGGTGCTTGCGTATTGCCAGAAAGCACATGGTTATCGCAAGATAAAGGTTTGTATGTCAAAGCAGAGAATTTTCCTACAACCTACTATGAGTCACACTTCTTTGTATTCCTCAAGAAAAACAAACTCCGGGTTGACGTCAATCCCATTTTACAAGGTAGAATATTCCAATGCAAGTCTGCACAGCTTACTTATTTTCACATGCTAAAACTACTTGTAAGTAGAGATCCAGAAAACCTGAAAGTCCGGTGAGAGAATTTCGTTATGACTATGCCAAAAACCGAAAAACATCGCAGTTTTCTGTAGTGCTAATGGCTTAAAATTGTTGTAACATCGAATTTGCCTCTCCGAAGAACGCAGGTGCTTATAATCTGTCCGAACACTCCTGAATGGTAATCACAAGACACGGCATTCCAAAAAGTTGGAGCACATTCGTTAGACATGTTTTTCAGTAGTTTTTTCTAACACATGAAGGAGTGGGGACGGCCTATTGGTCCTATGATCAACTAGAAGCTAACACTTTTCCGGAGACAACATTCAAGCTGTGGATTCAGGGTCATCTGGCTTACATGCATTTGTGTCTATGACCACAGGTAAATTCGCCCTCACTGACAGCAATCTCCATAAGCCATACACATTTTGCTTCGGATTGTACAAAGGCGCGGTTGCGCAGCTGTCCTACCTGTCACTGTCATAACCTTGCAAAGCTATTCGTGAACGCTGGAAGTACCGAATGCTGGATTGACGAGAACATGTGAGAGAATTACTGATTTTCAGCAACCTGTTTGCCCATCCGCATGATTCCTACTGTCAGCCAACTACTAACTAAAAATGGATAATGCAACTAGGCAGGTTGTACTGTAGAGATTTATTTGAGCAGTGAATTCAAAGCATGGCATACCGAATGAAACAATTGCTGCAGCTTTGCATACAAAGTGAATTATGAACCTAGTTGACAGACATTGTGTGTGTTTCCTATGGGCACGTAGAAGAAGCGTGCAAATTACATGAGGGAACCTTGGTAACAGCTGAAAAGCGTGAGTGCACTAAATTCAAATTCAGAAAAGGGTAAAGTGTGGAATATTATGAAGTCTTGGTTTTAGGGTTTCTGAACTCACACATCAAGACTTGCCCTTTTAGAGCCAAGGATAGTCAGTACCTAGGACAATGCTGCAGTATGTGGAGAAAACTAATACAGTCCGTAAGTGTTATGAGGCATTCCAACTTATTCTCATTTGTGATGAACATGGAGAACTACGGTTTTTGTTTATGCAGGGTAGAACGTTCAACTATCGAATATTATTATGATTGACAAAGAGTTTTCAATACGGGGAAGAACCTGCCCGCCACCAGATAAAAGTAGCGGTTTACTAGAATCCCCAGATGACTTAGCACCTGCATTCGCTGCATGAATTTGTCCGACAAAACTAATTTGAAATTTTTGAGCTTTATGAATTACTACCACACTACTACGGGTACCTGCCGCAGTTGTCAGCTTACCGAAACAAATGTCAGTCATCGAAGTAAATGTCGCGGGTGTCAATCATGACACAACAATTCGTACACCCAAAAACCATCCACCCATTAGAGTGAATTTCGTGTGGGAAGCAAAGTGTTGTTGTGTGCTGCCGCAAATAAAATTTAGCATTTTGGATTTACAATCCCGTTAGAAAATTCAAGTTCCTGCCCTTTTTCAGTAATCACAGTCCAGTTTGAGCCCACCGGGTAAATCCACACATGGCACTGAAGTAGGGGTCTCTATCCTTTAGCCTCTAAACTTCTGAAATTGTTCAGACATTTTCAATAAATTTAACAAATGTGGGAAAGCTAAATCACAATTACGGCGACGCGCTTCACGAATGATGATATATGAGCAAACAAGCACATCTTGACATGTGGAGTAACCGCTGTAACCTCCCACAGGATGAAGTTAGTCAGTGCGGAAAATTCGAGAGTTATTTTACAGCCAGTTCATCCTAGTCTGAATGATCGGTCATGTGCATCTCACGAATATTTAGGGGTTTTAGCAGGTTATTGTTCGAACGGTTGTCAAATCAGTCATATCAATCTTGGGGAACTCTTTTTTCTGTTTACATTTGGTGACCCAGGTAGGTCCGGTTTATGGTAATGCAGTAGAGGTAACATCCTGTTCTGGATTTAGCTCTCAGCATGGCTGATGACATGCAACACTCGTGGGGTTTGGCAGGAAGGATACACTAATCCAGTGGACTTACTAGGTCAATCATACCTCAGAACTCGGAAAACTATCTAGGTTGGATTGATATGAATAGAAGCCTCAACAAATCCTGCTTTTTTCCACAAAATATTCCGTAACAACTGACGCGGATCTTGGCAAGCAATCTACAAAAAGTGTGAGATCAAGAGTACCAGATAGCATCAGAAAATAAATTAACACTGGAATAAACACTTTAAAAAAGCTAAACCAGGAGATCAACTGCACAACCGTCGGTAGTGGCAACAGTGTGCTCAGTTTATCACCACACATTTAAACCCCTTTCAACAAGTGCGGCTGCGGAGGGGCGTTGAATAATCCACACTTTCTAAGGATGAATAAATTGTCCTTGCAATATGATTTACATTTATCCCGGATGGAACATTACGTACCTGAAACGAGTGGAAACTCAAAGCCACTGAATAGCCGGCGGGAACGACGATTTGCCAAATGCATTCTTTGCTGGATCGATAGAATTCCGGATAATTTGGACTGGTAAGTGTACCCTCCTCCATTTGAAGTTCACCGCCGCAAATAGCTAATGGTGAGAATAAAAGGAGGTTGACTGTTTCGGATGGTTGGTCAACTCATAGCGTATTCTGGTGGATCACTGAAATTTTTGAACATAACATAATAACAAATCCATATTTGTGTTTATTTGATACCGTTTCTGAGCCTTTCTAGTGTGTTAGTCTGGCACATTGGAAAAAGACACTACATCTACTAAAATGTGCCCAATGTTTCCAGTGGCTGTAGGAAGATTACCTCCGGAAAAAGATATTTTGGCCACAACAACAAATATACTCGGCTAGTAAGGGATTATTTCTACAACATTTTGGTTTAATATCTAACATGCATTCTGGACGGTTGTAAACTTCAAATGTTAAAAATCTTTGAAATGGTCATTTACCTTTCGATCGCGTGACGTTGGTTTAAATGGTGCATCTGAATGAGTGATAATTTACTAAGAAAAATAAACAATCTACTGGGTCTTCCACAAGTTGGTTGAATAATCTTCATTACTCTAACCATTTTGCACATGAACTGCCTCGCTGACTCCGTCTGACCAGACACCCGTCTACAATCGGCCATACAGAGGCGCGCAAATTAAGTCGACGGACATTAATTGGCTGGCGCGAGGAAAAAGCAGAATACAGAATTTATGGATTTTCACAAGCAAGCACTGTCTAAATAGCTGTCGAACTATTTTTCCAATGCCCTTGCTGCGGCCACTTCTAAAACTACAATAATATGTGGCAGTGCTCTTGCGGAGTCTCCAGAACAGCACAAATAAAATTGGTTTTAATGAATGACCGTGGCAAATTTTAAACATCCTGTCATATTTGATCCATATAGACGGTCAAACACTTTCTAAGGAAGGAAGGGAGGATCAAGTAGTTGAAATTGTGCACCCCGAAGAAAGTGTTTTCCAAAAAATGAGATGCTAGTTAGCTACGAAAATTCCTGCTAAACTTTCGAATCTTTAGTTTCGAAACCATATTAGCCTGAACGCTTTCGTGGCATATTCGTTTTTCGTTGTCATCAGATGAGGTACCTTTACTGATGCACAATAAGTACCAATCCATACAACATTTTTACACCTCCTGGGTAATGTTAGGACAACAGAAATATTCCTACAGAGATTTATATAAGTTTATGATGCTCTTTGAACTAAGGAGTGCACAATTAACCCTAACGTTCTCATCATTCCTATTTGTTATCAGTCTGGAAGATAAGCCACCGGTTAATACCACCGGCCAGGAAGTTAGCAATGAAAAGCCACTTGAACAATAGTGTGGATTATGCTGAGTTCCATTCTTTATGGTAACATAATTTCCCACATTATAACCCAGAATTCTCCTGAATGCACTGTCACACATGGACAGGACGTGACCTGAAACAAGACAAGCGTTTGTGGGAAGCAAACGAAAGATTTGCCCAACAGTGTGTACCCCGTCACTGCGACCTCGTTCCCGATGTTAGCACACAAAACTGGTCTGTGTGTAATCTTGTCCTCAAAACTTATGCACCTGGTGAACGATCCACATACTATTGGAAGAGAGCATAACGCATGGAATTATCCATCAAATTATGACAGACATGGACTTCCAAGTTTAATGCACTCCCAATTTTCAAAGCACTGATAACAATTCATAACTGGTTTAGGGTTGAAAATACAGCAAACAGTAACCAACCTTCGTAGTCGGCTATGAAACCTGTACTCATGCTTCCAGCAGAACGCCGATATTCCAGCCACAAGCGCGAACCGGTAGAAAGGACAGGAGAAGGAATTTGGTGTCCACAGTATCGACCTTTAGCACAATGTGAAATAAAGCACCATTGAAATAGTGGGCATGATACATAGGATAAATGGTCCTAATTATAGTATTTGTTCCCCGAAATTTCGTATACTGTTTTCGGGTCACAATATATTAGCTTGGGCGCACCTAAAAATATTTCTTTGAAGGACCGGTTCTCCCGAAAGCCAACCAAAATTCTATGAATAACTTACTTCAACTTTTGTAACTATGTGAATTTTGAGTTTTTTTCAATGATTTTCCCAAGAATGACAGGAATTTTTGACGCGTTTGCTATTGTTACTCTAATCCTTCCATTTGCTCATACATAAATAATTAGAACATATACTAGAAAGCATCCGCTGGTCAAACCAGTGTGATTTTTATCCTGCACCCTCCGACCGGAATTTTTGTCAAGAATATCACTATGCAACGTCTGGGTGGGAATATCAAGTGCCTCAGCTCACATCAAAACTGCCATATGCCAAAAATCTCTGAAATTCAAAGAGCTGAGAATAAAGTACTGATGATGCAGAGTGGTGTTGGGCTTTCGTGGTATCATCGGCAAAGTTTACTGGCAAAAGTCTTGATATCGCTCCTCGTGGAATCAAAGGTTTTTTGTCGGACAGGATGTAATTCCCCACAGAAGTTCCTGGAGCTCACGATACTTAATCCGAAACTGTTTGTATTTCAGAAGTCATTTTTACAGTGGAGGTGTATCCTCTGGCTTTTTTCTATGATATTGAAGAATATACATAGAAGAGATAAATTTCACAACATGACGGTTGTCAATTTCTAATAGTTTGTATAAAAGACTGTGTTAATTTGTAAGATAGATCAAAGGTGTTCCAAACAGATAAACACTACGGGGGTCCTCTCCTCATGTCCTCTTTATCAATTGCATCACAAACTCGTAAGTGATGCCATGCCTGAAGACCCAAGTTAACAGAAATATTGTTTGTTGTTAGCAGAAAGTACTGATGGTAGACGTAACACGCCATAAAAGGTTATATGAAGCTTGGTCAGTCTGACAATATATGCTAGACGGTAGCACATCTCGAAGCTAACAGACAAGAAAGCAACAGTGACATTTCGGTAGACGTCATGACATTAAAAAAGAAAGGAACCCACAACACACGGCTAGGCCAGCTAAGATGTTTTTGAAGATTTGTACCCAAATGATTTTGTGCCTACACAGAGCACTAACCGTTTGACATTTTTACTCCTGAACTATGTACTGGCTGGTGTTCGATCCAGCAAGATAGTGTGCTTTTTCCTGAAGGATCCTGATAGATGGTTGTTTATCTTAATATCGAGATATGAATAAATACACATTTACTTGAAGATATCGCTCGTGATCTACAGGCTCTAATAGAGGAGAAATTTTTCATGGTGATCATTTTGAGAATTATTATGCGCAAACAGTTGATGATGAGAGGGTAAATGATGCATTATTTCCTCAAATCTCTGTCCTCAATTTAAGTTAATCTGATAGCTTGATAGTCCCCATCGAACATTCAACTACTCCGTCCACGTGGTTATCGATTTCCAAATTTTTTTAAAAGTTGTCCCATCTTTCGCACCCACCATAGTACGTGCCACAATGATCAGCCCGCCTGACATTGGTATGCATACATGTGCGTACGGGTGTCAGCGCATCCGCTCAATCACCTGTGTTCATTTCCTGTCTGCACTGCCAGTTCAAAGCTGCCGTGCTCTGGTCACCGCAGATCAAATCAGCAGCAGGATTTACAGGGTTGATTTCGAAGTCCATGAGCGGCAAAAACACTTCCCGGCCACCACGCTGTTATCTGCAGACCTTGAAACTGAACGGTGCCTGTGGTTGATTTCGTGATCACGGACAGATGCGTTTCGTCGTAAACATCTTCCTACTCTTCCGCAACAAGCGACTTGGATTTTCTAACCCAAATCTTACTCTTGTTGTTTGGGATCATCTGAATCTCGAACGCCTTACAGAGAGCTCAAAAACGTGCTCATCATTCGTAATCCTTTTTTAAGTCATCTCACTTCATCGCAAAATGTCTAAGACTCAGTGCTAATTTGTAGATGACCGCAATGACAAAGGATGATTTCAGTTTTTCCCTAAATGCCGTTCAGAATTCAACAGAGGTCTTCAGTGTTTGTAGTAAACTGGATATCCTCACCTAAGAGCCAGTTTATTCTAGAAAAAACAGGCATCCTTACGTCGGACCAGTGAAGCAGCGACAGTCTCAGAAACGTGTGAATATTTATTGCGCAATCGGATCCAGACATTTAGGCAGTTTTCTCAATAAAGCTTCCAAAGCAAGACATGCTGGTTAATTCAGAGGATTGATCCAACTAATTTAGTGTGTAACTGGAAGTAGTCTGATTAGGTTATCTCTTTTCTACCTTACACAGCATAGTCACCGATGAGATAAGAAAATGAACCAGAAAGTGCTGCTTGATGTTAAATTATAGCATTTTTAGTTTACTGGTGCATAATATTGTGAGTAAGCATTTCGCAAGTTTCGTAACAAGTGATCGCATGAAATAACTGTGAGAAAAACTTTAGACAATGTTGTTTTTCATTTTCTTACAAACTTAAAACTGATCTAATTGAATCCACCTGGTAGCAAATAAGGGGTTCGAAATCCACTCAAATTATTTTGCTGGTGATAACTCCAGCTTTTACCTTCGGTGCTGAAGTCGGCACTCATTTTAGCATGACATGGTCAGATAGCCATCCTATATTTTGGAGTGGGTTTGGATATCCTTTCCTAAATTCCTTTGAGAAAATATAACTTCAGGTTGTCTCCTCACCTGGAACAACTTGTACACAACCGCCTTATCGTCGGACCCTGAACTAACTGCAGTTATGGCGGGATTCAGCCAAACGAAATTGGTAGATACAATTCAGGTTCTTTTAGACTCTGAAGTGTGAGTGGCCAGAGGACTTGCGAGTTTACGTTTGAAAGACAAGCTGCGCCATTTTACATCTTATGCAATGTCGTCGCATTCTGTACTCCCCAGCCCCAATATAATGAACAGTTAACAAATTTGTGACTTGCATCCAGTCTTTGATTACTAGAAGAAAATTCGCACTTTGTGCGGGCGGTAATGCTGAATAAGCTCAGGCGATGTAGGAAAAAATGATGTTTATGGAAAATAGCTGCGAAAGTTGAAAGTGGAGTTGACTGTGAATGAGGACTTCGCATTCCTCTCAAACTCAGTCTTGCGTAAACACACCCAAATTAAACTACTGAAACATATTTCAGAATCTCACTTGCGTTAGGCATCCTTGGTAATCCCAAGCCTACCCTTGAGTCGGACAAACAACTTCATTTTATTTCGACAAGAAGGCCAGAATATCATGGAACCAGAACGCGTAGGCAGCATGTCACACATTTTTGGGGCGTGAAAGCTCAAGCGGTTAGAGCGCGAATTTACTGACCGGAAGGCCAGTGTTACAGCCGAACAATTTTTTACATATTGTTCAGTTTGTTGTTCTCATATTGCATGTGTGAAGTTGTCTGTTACCAGTTGAGCAACCAGGATGTCTTTTTGTTGCCTGTTGAATTTGTCTTGAAGAGAATGTGGCATCAGTTTCACTTATCAGACCGATTAATGTGCTGCATATGTTGTGACTTGTGACCTCTTTTCTGGTGCACGATCACAATCGTTTCCAGATAGCCATCAATATTCACGGAAGCTCTGGTGACTGCAAAGCTGCATGATTAGAAATGAATGGACTTTCTAGTATAAAATGAACGAGACAAAACACAAAGCGCGGATTAGGTCCCACACGACGGGCTTGCAAAAGGTATGAATACCATTCAGCCTGTACCAAAGGAATTGGTTACAGGGACTGCTCGAAAACAGGCATTTCACTCATGCGATTGGATCTAGTGTGTTTAAGCTTTAAGTCGGGGGCATGGCAGTGCGTCAGGTTGCAAACCTCTGACCTTAGGTTGGTGGCCGAATCATAGAAACTATTATTGGTACATTTTCTCGCGAAACAAGGTGCTTTCGGGCAAAACCACTCTGAACCGGGGAAATTTTAGATCCAGTTCGATTACCCTTGGGACAGAGTGAACTCAACCCGGGTCCATCACCAATAAGGATACACATTCCCGCATCATATTGATTGCTGAACCACTGACGACACTGTTGAGCTCTGACTTTGATCGAGAACTAAGGTGCTCAGGATTTACTAGCACATTTCTGACCTACAGCTTCAAAAAATAACATCACTTTGAATTGATGCTAACTCTCATTCATTACCCTCCGCTTGTATGTTCTACGGTATAGACATGACACTTTAGTGATCGTTCACATAAATGGCTTTGTACTTTACTAACAACGGTTATTTAGAAACTCGTCAAAAAACACTACTGGTTTATCGGTCGAACTTAAGGGAGCTGATTTGATCTGAGCTGACCTGATCTGTTCTGTTCAATACGCATGCGCAATCAGTACTGCTACTCCAAAAAGACCAAACGTTTCAAGCAGAATTTGGACCTCTGTTTTCTGCAAACATACCTAGTAGTCTGGATCCCGAGTAATAACCGTCGCGGATTTCCAAATAATCATTAATACATGAAACCTGATTGGGCGTTTTGTGTCGCAGTTCATAAGAACTTTGGAAGTCGTGCAAATCGGATATTTGATGTGAACTGTGTGTAATCGGTCCAGAAATATCCATATGAGTGAAGTTCAACCGGATTCGTTCACCGGAAGCAGCACTGATTCGCCATTGGCATAAGATTGGCCCGGCGGATGTGAAACCAAGGGCTGACGAGGACTGTTCACTAGCTTTTGTACCGATAACTTCATTTGTATGAGGATACTTGTTTCCTCCAAAATGATACGGATCGCGGAGAACATAATCTTGTTGTGGCTGGTGCACTGAGGGATCGTTCACCATACCAGATAACCCGTGATCAACCATTCCATCTATTTGACCCGAGGGCATGGGCTGATATGGACCAAGTATATGATTGTTGTCATCCGGTAGTAAGTGAGCAACTGACAGTGCATTTCCTGAGTGATAGGACTCTTCGGCACCAACGGAATTAGATAAATATGAGAGATTGACAGATCCGAGTCCACCAGCAATCTTCCAGGCCATTTGAGGAGAAGAGAAAGATCCGGATGGTTCGAGTAACGTTCGTCCACAGGCTAAATAAGGGAGTTGACAAATATCGTTTCAACGAGAAATAGCATGATTAAACGGACGCAGTAAATAGAGTTTTCTGTAACGGAGTAAGAAACTTTATGTATAAGCATATGTAAATTGATTACAATATACCATGATAGTGTAAAATGCTTTCGTTTAATGGCAGAACCATGGAGAAATTTAAGCATTTACAGTAACTGTGACTATAGTGTCGCTGCTGTTGTAAACGTATAAAGCTAAGGGAAAATGGATTTCAGTAAGTATTTGGATGGGAAGTTACCATGTGCTAAGCGAGTTTAAAAGATGCTGTGATCATATTTTTCTTGGTTCAGCTATTTTGGCACAAGTACAGGCCAAAGTAGTAGTTACAGTAAAGAAACAGGACTATCCAAACACGACAGATGTAAATACATAACCACCAAAAACTAGAACAAACTGTCGGGATTCTAGGAGCAATCTAAATGAGGGTGGCACTTGTTGCGCTATTTTTGAACGCCGACGTTTGTGAACGGAAATCCTGGGGAGACGTCGCGAGAAAAATATTTTTCGGAAGTTACCATGCGAAAGCTAGGAGCTAATTGTACCCAAGCATCCTGGGGAGCGCCATGGAAAATGTCTCTTCCAACCGCTTTGACCGACGCAGTTAGCACAACCGACAACGGTATTCGTCCAACGACACTGCGGCGGGTTATAGCTATAAGACTGCTTTAACCGAAGTTAAAACTTCCTCCATCTGAGTTCACTACTTAAAATGAGAGACGTAAAAAAAGTGACCTGATGTGAAGGATAACCATAACCAACCTGCTGAAGAATAGCCTCCTGTTTGCAATCACAATTTAAGGACTCATAATGTGAAACAAAAAGATTTGTTGATAATCTGTGGAGGCCCGGTATACACAAACCAACAAAGTTTGATTTTTGCCTACCGTTTTATTACTTCGTTTTAACGGAAATTTAGACTTGTCGGTTTGAGCTCATGGACGTTCAGGGATAGAGAGGCATCGGGAGAGATTTTATAATGTAGCATCGGAATCTTGAATTAAAATCAAGTACATACACAGAAACGAGTAGGCTCTTTTCAGCAGAATTCAACAACGAAGTTAGTTATTGTGATTTCTGTAACTGACTGTTTGTCCTTTGAGTCGATTTCGTCTTCAAACCGACATGAACTAGGTATCGTTATAGTGCAAAGTTTTCTTTGGCTCTCTTTGAGTACAAAAGTGGCCGGGAATGATTTTCATGGGAATGCAGTTTTATATTCTTTTAGCTGCGGTGCTCGTATTATGGATTTTTATCGGTTTCTTGAACTCAGCAGAAACCGTTTTGCCTTTGTCTCCGTAATAGCGGAAACATCTGTTTATTTACCATGGTTAAGGAATGTGTTTATTACAACTTGAGTACTGACGTCCAGTAGCCTTCACTATTCCATAATCGGTCTTTAAGTTTAGGATGTTTGTGGGTAAACTCCACAGAGAATCAATAGAGACGCCTTCCAGTCCACGTGAGATGCATGTCTAAGGATAGGGGAATCGTACTACTGCTGGGTGATTGTATTTATATTCCACTAAGCAAATTCACTGGTTGAAATCAGTCACTATGTTTTCCTTTGAAGCCTTATACTCTTCCAGAGGACAGGTATTGTATATGTTCGGTCAAAGCGTGATCTGAACCTAGGCGATAGGCGCAAAATCTTCCCATTTATTGTGATGAACATTCATAAAATTATTCCCATTGATACCTTTTGCTCGTATGTATCTGTGATGAAATGTATTAGAAAATAAAATTTGGCACGGTTACTTTTCGTGGTCGCAGGCTATTCAAAGTGATCTGAGTTATGCAGACGGTGAACTGACTAAGCATGAAGAATATGGGTACGATTTCATCACACCCCAAAACTTCTTGTAATTATGCGAAAATTTACCGACAAGTGTGAAAGCCCATGTGGAGCTTCCCGACTAGTACAGTTTGACAGCAAGAATGTCAGACAAAACAACTGGAAAAAATGATGTCATTATTGGGGCGGCCGGTAAGCTAAACACCGAGACCAGGTATAAAATTGCAGACAAGATAATTCATACGCGTGCAGTGTGCATCGACAGGGTAGCTGTCAGTCGCGCCTGTCCTGAATATCCGCCATCGAATTATGAAAATTAGGTAACGCAAGTAATTTCTCCCGGCAGTGTGCCTGAATAGGAGAAAGACGTCTGTCTGAACAGTCGGAATAATCAAGATTAACAGACAAAAGTAAGGCTGATTCATAATACGTATGATTTCCATGAAAGTCTGTCTTATTATTCAACTTGTCCATTTTTATAATGGTGAATTCATTGATAGAGTCCAGTCCGCTCATAAACGATCGACAAAACTAACAGTCTAAAACCCAAGCAGTTCACCTCTAGCCGGTGGGTTGCATGTCATCTTGAAAAGATCGCCTCTTGAAGACACGGGGTCCCTAATTCTTTTCCAACAGTGATTGTATATAACCTTATTGCCCGAAGGTAATACACAAACGTTTTCAGATTCCATACTTGATGAGGACAAGATCCCAATCTTTACTAGTCTGTGCGCTTTTTCATCAGGCTTCTGGACAAAAATTTGAACTGGGAAATTATTTGAGAAGAGTGATTTCCACGTCATAATGTCTCGTCAGTTAACTAATTCGTTGCATCAAAGCCACCTAAACGTTTCTGCCGTTCAGAGAAACCGCTGAAAATTACAATAAATCGAGAGAGCCCAGAAAAACACACCCATTACCGTAAGTATGGTCATAACATCCTATCGTAGAAGACATTGACTGCATTCACAAGGAGTCTACTGGCTAAACCGCTTAAAATCTTATGTTCCCAAAACCAGGCTAGTAATTTAAACCCACCAGCTGGTATGGAAATAATATGGGCTGCGTTTTTACATGGGAGCTAATTTTTACTCCAATGATTATAGGGACAACACAGCACATATATATATTTGAGAACAAGTAATATTCCATCACATCTAAGATTAACACTTGCCGCAAACACTGAACATAAAGTTTGGTCTTGAAAACACATGCTCCCTGACAAAATTATTTTATATTAGTCTGTCACTGAGAATTTTTAGTCCTGTTGCGACATGGAACTTGGATAATGAGAAATGGTACAGTCAAGTAAATGAGAAATAAACAAAGCATCTAGATTTTTTGCGGCTTCAAGTTTATTCATGAGCGAGCTCCAGTGCAAGCCAATACGCGTGATCTTTTAGGCTCATTCGCGTCGCTTGTGTACTTTCAGATGCGTTTAACATACCTATCACACAAATTGTTCCTACCTCCCAGATTCTGATTTCACTTGCCGTTGTTGCGTTATATTCTCAAAATTATGTAAACGAGGTATGTGTGAAATAATTAGACTCGATTTATTCTTGTTTTTCCCAAACTTCACTTCGTAGCAGGCGCAGTAAACAGTGCTAAACTTATAAACATCTCCTAATTGCCATCCATTTAAATCCATAATTATTGCGTGTTGCGGCAAATAGGAGTCATGTTTTAGCATTAGTTTAGAAAACGATCTCAATATACGTGTGCTTGCTTCAGATGGTGTCCAATCACTAATGACTGGGACATATGGTATGAGTTTCAACACCTAGGAATAACGAGACTCGTGGAATCACTTGTAAATTTCCACACTTCCTACCTATGTTGTGGCAAATATTGTGCACTGTCAGTTTGTCCTAGGGACAGAGAAAACGGTTACTTCGGTGACCAAAGTTGAGATCGGTCGATTTTAGATGAATGGCATACATTCCAATTCAGTAGCAACTTATGACGATATCTAATTGGTCGTTTGTAACACAGCTTTTTGGTAAATTTCACACATTTGGTGTGAGACATACATTTTTTACGAATAGATTGTGAATTAATTAAACAATTAAATGTTGAAAACTAATGGCATCTGATGCGCTCAGAAAATCTTCACTTATGTTTTCAGACAACAAGCTGTGTTGCTGTTAGAGAAATCAATGGGGTTACTCAGGATTGGCTATTTTTGCGCAGCGCTTAGGGCTATTGATTGAAAGCAATGTGGGAATTGAGTGTCATTCATTCTGATGGAACAGGTTGACTTATGCCAAGTACTCGGTAATATTCTGAGATGCGCCATCTAATTATAATTGCCCCTTTAATATGCCAGTTGGCACCTAATATTTTAGACTTATAATTAAGGGAATCGATGAGTACTCTGACAAGGGAAACAAATAAAGCCAACTGAACACTCAACCTAACTCTTGAATTGTCCACCTTGATGTTACTTATTTAGCGATGTATATATATATATATATATATATATGCGGGTAATAAAAGCCCAGTGTAATGCTAAATTCGGCAAGTTGCAATACATTTTTGGTCTTATAAGCATACTCAGGTCTCCAGCGGTCCAAATAATTCTTGCGAAATAACTTTAATCTGATTCCAATGCAGCCCATTTATCAGTATAAATAAATGCATATTTAGGCTGGTATATGAGGATTGCTTGTCCTTTATAGAGTACATCCAGAAATTCCGTGTGCTCAGACGGGCCAGGTATTTTCTACCTTTAACTGAGAAAAGAGACGGGCCAGAGGGCGAATCATAAGTTAATTTATTCCTGATTTGGCGTCTAGCATATGAGCATGATGATCCAGCTGTAAACGAGAATAAATAAACGTAATAACATTTCGGTTGATAGGCATTAACTTCCCGATCAGAAGTGACATCATTCGATAACATACTGTTTGTAGTCGGTATCCCTTATCAATGCACTGGTGATGCTATTGCTTGTTAACAAAAACGTATGCTAGTCAGATAGGACAAAAGAAACTAATCAAACTACCCAAAATCAAAATGATTTGGTTTAGCTCAGATGTGTAAACTTGAAGAAATGTTTTAAGAACCACTCCGAAACAGAATCGACTCCCAAATACTGGTCCCGGGGAAATACTTACCGATGGTTCATCTATTTACCTACATGATTGAAAAAGGCTCACTCACAAAACGATTTTTTGCTTCTGGTGCTAAAAGACTTTTTGTTGCTCATATCATGCACGTTTTACACAGAAAGGCGGATGGCAGGCATTGAACAGTTTATTACTCAAGGGGTCACAATGGTCACCATGCGACCAGAAATCATTTAAAAGCCTTACTGTAAAGAAAAGAGTAAAATTGAGTGGGGAATAGACCTAGTGATAGCCTTCCACAATCAGTCCGATATCGTTTAGCAGACACGTTATAACATCTTCAATCATAAGCAGTGTGGATTGAACTGACTCCCGTCGTACCGATGTTGTTCGTGTTCTTCTGTCAGGTCAAAGTTTGGCCGTTTTTCTGTTTGTGACACTGTGGGCAAGGCATGAAAAGCAGCACAGTCTCGGGGGAGCCATGAGTTGGTCTAAGCCGTAAATGGCAAAAGAGCTGCATCGTTTGGTTCTGGACGCTCTCTTCAATTAAAGGTTCTCTTGCGCACCCTAACACTCGCCTTCTCGCTGCCCATTTGTGGAAGTGCTGGCACGTCCAGAGGACAGTCATTTCCGGATCACATGACTAAAACATGTGTATGAACATCAGTGAACCCAAATCGGCTATAGATTTTGAAGGGTAGCACTGTTGAAGAGCAAATAGTGGAGAATGACATGAATATCCAATAGTATCTTATAGAATCGGAGCTCTCAACCGGTATAAACAAGCGTGCAATAACTCTCAGCTTTTAAGAGCATACTATGCTCGATAACTGGGTGTGGTCTTGACGTAAAATAAGCAGTTTTTAATAACTTTATGTGCGTCGAATAGCTTCATATGACTCGTCTTCCGGAGTTGCATAGACCCGGAGTTTCAACATAATTATAGCCTCAGAGTGTACAGGTTCGTCCCCATATGACATTTCCTCTTAAAAAGCGATCTGACGTCACAAAATGTATAATCAAGCAATCAGAGTTTCTTCTGTCATAAACAACTATTCAGATGTAAGCAAGTGTACATCTCCTGAGCATGGCTGTGTAATTTCTTGGTGAATGTGCGAATAAGCCTTCCAAGACTATAGTGAATTAACATCCAAAGGTGACAGAAGTGTTGCTGAGTGCGGGATTCGTTAACATCACATTCGCATCCGATGTAAAATCTAACAGTTCAGGGAAACAAGATTTCTCTGGGCATGTAAAGCTCGTATATATTCAGAGACCAAGGAGCTGTCTCACCCTTACTGGGGATCAGCTGTGAGCATTTCATTTGCGGAATGATTCTTAACCGAGACATTCCTGCCAAGGGGCCAAAGACGAAACTGTTGAGCAGCTGATCAGGGGTATAATTAGTCCAAATTTAGAGAGAATATAGGGCGGCTCTTGAGCAATCATTAGAGAGGTCTTCAACTCCGCATCTTCAGGACATTTTTAGGAACTGCCCCTGATCTATGATATCAACTCCTAGAATGAATAGTGCCTTCTGTAAAGCTTTCCATTGCTAGTTAGGTAAAGAAGCACAATATGAGTGAAATATAGGTGATTACAAATCTCGGAGGTTTCAGTTAACAAAGTCACACCAACTTTTACTGTCAAAGGCAAAGTGGCAAATCTGATCATGCATAATCACATCGCACCCCTTTTGTTTGCAATAATTTTCGCCGTTGAATTTAAGATAGAATTCTAATGAGCCTAGGAAGAAAACACCACTCAACCAACAAAACTGCGGAAGAAAATACCAATCAAAAGACTGATATGAAACAGATGATGTTTCCTCTATTCGCATTTATCGAGCGCATAAAAGACGTAAAAATACTCTACAAAATTTTCGAGAATAAGTTTTTGGAATGTGGCAAAGGCGCCTGAGCTAAGTGGCATTGTTTCAACAGCTTTTTGGACAATAAGAGGTTAGACGCCATACCGTTTAAAACACCTCGTACAACACTATTTCAGGAAACATCCCCGTGAATTAAGTTGACCATACCAGCCAAGAGTATAGAACTATTCATATTTTGTTCCTCTGTCACACGTCTGTTTCGACCTGGGTGAACTACATTCTTCCGGTGCATATACTTAGAAGCTGAGGTTAGTGTTAGCAAACATTAGCTTCCATACGTTCTACGTTTATGCAATCGAGAAATGGAGGCCCGAGTTGGAGGCATTTGTTTACCTGGACAAGAGTACAACTTGTTTGTCTGTCTCACATCTCCTGGACTGAGTTGAATTCTTTGCCCAATCGGAGGCCTTGGACAACAGGCTTTTGGACGTATAGTTTCGTCCTTGTTCGCCTTGGCGAATGTCCCTTTGGCATAATGCATAATTGAGCTGTAGTCATACGGTTCACCCAAAGAATTCACCTCTCCAGGGTCCATTTTCTTGAAATTGAAATCTTGTCCCTCCACCACGTTTTCGAGCAAAATGTCCACGTGATCTGAAGCAAGAATGGGACAGTTTTAGGCTGCCAGTCACGAGTTCAAAGATGACGATAAGTTCAGCGTTTTAAAGTATCCCAATAATAAACGACTGCCGTCGTTTTGCAGTTATTCAAAAAGCGTCACATAGATTAGTTTTTACAACTCGCTTGCGAAACGTTACATTATAATAGTTTTACGGTTATCCAAGTGAAGCAGTATTAGTCAGCTTTTGATCATTTCGCCTAGCACACCCAGTATTTTGTTCCAAAATATCTGGTTCCTTAGTAGAAAAATGGGAGTTATTCTCATTAAATTTATGTGAAGGCTTCTAATAAAAAAACCTCTAGACCGAAATGGCATGGACAGTTGTGGAGCGTATTGTTTTTTCCATTGTTGAACGTTTACTGTCCACCAACTACAACACCTCTTGACTTGGCCTTGAACTATTTATCTCACCACATCTTGCTCACTACTCATAGTGGCCTGAAACAAAACTAGAAATGTTACAACTAAAATCCACTGCTTTGGTAAGAAATTGAGGTAGTTAAATAGATTTTCACAGGTGTTATAAAATCCGAAAGAGTTCGCGAGCTCTAAGAAAGGTGTCAAACTTTTACCTATATTGAAACAGCTTAGGACTGCAGTCAGACTATCGAATTTTTTTAACTGAACGGTTTATAGGGAACATGAAGGTATGTTGACAGGGAAAATACAGAAATAACTCATCCCGTTGAGTATCCAAGTTGTAAACTCTGCCAAGCTTTTTGATGGTGGCTTTATTGGAAACCTTTTATATCCTGGCAAATTTCAACCCCCTTATTTTCACCTCATCTTAGGTTGAATAATCTTATAAAAAGTTGAGAAATCACGCTATGAACATGTTTTTTTATGTATTTAGCTTGCTTGATGAAGCAAATATGTTGTCACAAAAGCGGAGGCGTAAAGTCCAGAAAGAAGAAAACTAAAATTTTTGCATGGATACTTGTGTCCCTCGGAAATGAAACTTCCTCCAAAAAATGACTTGGAATGCCCAGCGTCCAACTTTGAATGTACGTTCTAAACGACAAATTTTTGCTTGTTGCAAAGATTTAAATTTGTCTTAACTGGCTTCACCATTATTGAGACTCGTCACGTAAGCACAGTTTCTGAGTTTAAGTCACCCCTGAATTTTTCTTGAATCCAAATTACACGCATTTCGATAGATACTATAATTTGTTTACTAACTTGGTTTCCACTAAAGACCTACCCAAATCTCAAGTGAACATCTCATTTATGATACCATTAAGCTAAATCTGCAGCAAGAAGGTCACCGAATTTTTTCAGTCGGTGCAATGTTTCAGATTTTGCAGTATAGGTTCATGCAGGAAGCTACTCATGAGGTAGCTAGGAGCACCTCGACAGCCTACCACTGGCTTTGCCGATTTTTGGACTCATCTGGTGGGCGAAGTCCCAAGTTTCTCTCAATATTTCTCTTCAAGTCCTCTAACAATTTGTTTTACAGGCTGCCTTATGAACAGCCATTACACTGTTTTATATGAGCACCATAGGAAGACTTTTCATTCCCAGCAATAAAATTTACTTCAAAACATTTTGTCAGTCATTTTGCCCGCACATTTTGGCGGTACTTTTCGCATATCATTTTCGCTGCATTTCCCAGTGGGTGGTGAATCTGAATGCTTAGCACAAGAATAAAAATGCAACAGAGCAACTAGGTTCTGCATTCCATGCAAAGAGAGAGATCTCTGGAAATTCCTAACCACCTGCAACCACAATGTACTAACGGCACACTGCACGTGATGTTTCCGCACAGCAACAACCTCAATAATAAATGACAAGGAATAAGTTGCGGAGTTACTATGGCCAGAATGGATCGACCTTAGAATAAGCAAACGTTAGCCTTTATAGTCTTTATAAAAGCTAAGTAATATAGTAAAAGCATAGAAATGCACATGCTTTATGGAAAAGTTTTAAACCTTACTGTCCCTGTCCGGACGAGTATGTTCGTGCCAGAATCCGATGACATGTCCCAGCTCGTGTATCACAATTCCTTTCTTATCGCAGTTTTTCCCGATTGATATCGCCTGAGGTTCATCTTCGCTACGGCGCCCGACATAAGAGCAACAGCTTTGAGAGAGATGGCAGTGGAAGAGTGATGCTTTAAAATACCGGCGAGATGTCCTCGTGCATGGAGTTAATAAAATACGAATGTCTACTTTTGATCAAAGCGCTTGATTTTTTGGTTTATCTCGCGACGCCAGTTTACGCAAACAAATATGTGTCAAATAGAATTTGGCACGCTAAGACAATCTGAATCAATTGTTGTTTTCTTTTTTGTAGTCTCAAGAAGCTCGCGCTTAGGCACCAAAGCACTATTTATTGTGCATGCAGTTTGATTTTTCTTAAATATTCAAAACACTAACAGTTATGACTTTCTTATTTCTGATCTGTTATGGCCGTCCAATAAAACCAGATGAGGTGGTGGTACCACTAGATGAGACGTAATCAGATTTATGATATGGTCGAGTTACCTGGATCTTAAATGGATAATACACGATCCTAATACTTATTTAACTGACTAAATACGCAGCACATTTCACCTGTGATTACGCTTTTACATCTTGACCGGCTGACTCCACAGTTTACTACCTGTACTACGAAAACTGCGAGATCGCCTGAACGCATAAGATTTATTTACCACTGACTGTGTGCATTGAAATACGGCAAAAGTACATGGCGCAGTTTCGCAGTGGCCCGTATCTACTTTGCAACTTGTGAGAGATACTTATGCAGAAGCTGACAGCACACCACTCCGTGTTGATAATTGCAGCATAGGATCTGTTCTATCATTCTTATATTGGTTGCTATCGATGTCGTCACTTGAATGGTGGTGAAACGTTTTAGAAAAATTTATGAAATGGAGCAAACATTCCAACCATATGACAGTGGCCCTATTAGTCACCAGCAGTTCCATAACTGAACTGTTTTCCGTCATGTTGACCGTGCAACTAACAGGTAAGGAACCAAAAGTCCAAGAGGTAGATCGTATTAATGTAGCAGCTTGGGGAATTGAACTGCAGGAGGGTCTTCTTACCCGCATGCCTTTTCCGTAAATATAATGTAGGATTTGTGATGTGGCTCACGTTCCACGAAACTCAGGCAGGTATAATTCTCCCAATGACGCATGGCCTTCATTATGGTGGCTTTAGTTTCACCTGGCAAGACAAAGAAGATTGAAGGTGATCAAGATTTCACTTTTTTTACATTTGGGAAGGCTTAATATAACGGAAAAGCAAAAGTCATAACCACTAATCCACTTTCTCAACTAATCTGGGGAGCTTGGCCAGTGTTATGTGGCTGCTCTCTCCTTTGACTTATCTGTTCAGTTTGGACAATCGTCCAACAAATTATGGTATAAGAAGTGCGGACAATCCGCATCAAGCAGTTTGTCTCGGAAATTCGAGCCCACTGAAATAAAACTTCAGCTGTTTAGGTTTCCGCGTTTCGAGTTACTTGAGTGTATGCTTAGCTTCTTAGAAACCACGATGTGAATTTTGTTCATTTTGTTTTCACGTATATTCGCTATGCAAAGGAAAGCAAAACGGCAGTTTAGAGAAAGTGAAATTTGAGTCAAAAAAGCTTGAAAATTTGCAAACCTTTTGTGCTATTACTTTCACCCTGCTGAATGTATACTCATCATTCTGAATTGGCCGTATCCAGAAAAATATTCTGAAGACAAGATCGTTGATTTTGTTCCGGCATTAAATGCGCAACGTATTAAAAGATACGAAAAGTGCTTTAAATTTACCGTGCTACATCCACACCTACTAAGTATACTTTTGTTAACTGAGTTGGTGTTCCTTGAAACGGAGGAATCCTTAAGCCACGTTGACGAAAATGGATAGAGAATCCTCGTATAAATGTTGAAAGTTGCCTATCTCAGCAGTTGACAAATTTGCTAGCCTTTGCGTCAAACTAACTTCACTGCGCTGTAGGAGAAGAATGCAGGTGCAACTTGAGATCCAGTTGCAACTGAGTTCTTAAAAGCATAAACTAGTGTTAGTCACGATTCATCTGACTCATTTTGCCATTGTTCTTTGTTTTTATTGCGCAAGGAGCACACCAGTGACCCACACAGTTGTTCGTTATGGTGCGTACTTAGGCTGATGGAGAATCATTTGTCGGACACACCGCAAGCGTAAGCGATTCGGAGATCGCTTAAACATACTGGTAATAGGAAGTCATTGTAGGTAGATGGAAAATACCAAGCAAGTCGCAGACTTACAAACAAAATGAAACTAATGGTTGAGTTAGAAATAAGCATACTTACTTGTGAAATTAGCCTGGATTATGTAGGGTATCACACCATTGGGCCAAGTTCGTGATGCGTAAGCTGTAGCTGCGCGCTTTGCACGGCGCCCACGCTTTTGAGTACTTCCGACTGGCCGAATGGGGGTTGTTGGCTTTGCGTTATCTGTGGACTGCAAAGTCTCGAGTTTACTTTGTTCCAGTCGTTGTCTTTTATCCATGAGGTGTAAATTTTCCTGTAGCATACGAAGTCTTGATAGTATGCGTCGGTATCGCCGAAGTCGCCTGGGATTTAGCTTTCTTGGTGCAACATCATTATGTAAAAATGATTGTGTACTGAACACACGTGGATTCCGGAGTTCGTTATCGACAACACCATTCCGACGCATCCAGTTAATCCTCAGTTTATGTAGTTCCCTCCTCAAGTGTCGAGCTTCTGCCTCGTAACTAAGGCTTTGTTTGGGGAAACGACAGAATTGAAATGATTGTCCGAAACTTTTAACATAATCATAAAAACTAGTAGAAAACTGATAAATAATTAAAACGAAGGATTACGAGAGTGATCTTCGTGTTGCTGCGAAACAATATACATCCCCATATTGCTATAAGATGAAATAAACGTTAAAACCTTTTGAACTTACGCTATACTTTACGGCGAATCGAGGTTAGTAGAAAATACAGAACACGAGATGAGAATTTAAATCATAGCTTGGAAGGATCGCAGCGTTTGCTTCAGTTTAGAGGTTTTACACAAATAACGTCATAGAATTTCGATCTCGAACAATCAGTGTTTTCTAGTTGGTGTGGAACACATTACACATCCTGTCAACATGCAATCTAATTCAAATGACAGGTTTTTCATTCTCAAGAAAGCAACCCATCAGCTTGAATTTTGGAAAGGAAAATAATATAACTTGCAAGTAACATTTTGTGTTCTGAGGGCAACTTTGTTTTGATGCTAATCCGGGCAACTTCAAGCTGCAAACAACACTTTCATCCTCAAAATACTTAAAAGAAATTCTAACATCCCGAATATCTTTCCTACCGAACGAATCTTGGTGTTAGGCAGACTAAGTTTCTTTACACGCTGACAATAAATGCATGTTGGGTTTACAAAACGGTTGCATATTTGGTTGTAACTGTCAATCATTGAGAAAAATTCCTAGGCATGGTAGACCAGCACTTTGATTTGTTGAACAAGCACTCTCTTTAATGTGTGGCAAGGTTTGATAAGGCAAATTATTTTCAAAAATGAACTGAAATTAAATAAGAAGATAAGATATAGCCGGTTTTGCGGGATTCAACTGCCACATTGATGCTAACACTTATGTCTTTTCTAGATATGATTAGATTCAAACTGGATGCATGTTTTATTAGTTGCGGTCATGTTACATCTATCCAGATTTCTTCCTGAAGTTTCGGGCGCGTGCATGGAATCGTCACTCAATTCACCCATTTTATTAAAGTGGCACTGAACTAGGATCGAAAATAGGGTCAGCAGTGACAATTTTCAGGATGAACTTGTCAGTACTAAATAGATATATGGGGCTACCTGATCGCTATTTAAACATCAGATAAAAGTTTTTATCTTATGTTTTGAAAAATGAAGCTGTTTTTAACCTGATGTTTACAGGTAGCAACACAGTAATACATAAAGTGTTTAGCTGCTGATTAGTTGTTAAGTCAGATTTGATTGAAGGATGTGAACATCGGAACCCGGTTGGGCTTTTAAGTCGGCTGAAATGAGTGGTAAAACAACGTTTGCCGGCGACCTAAACACTGTCTGGTGTAAAGAGTGAGTTCACTGTTTTTGCAGAACTTCACTGTGCGTCGGGATATTGGATATTGGAGTATTTACGATCAGTTGGTTGGAGCAGCAGCTAATTCCACTGGAACAGGAAGTGACTAGCGTGCTCTAAAGGGGCTAAAAAAGCCTTTCAGACAGACACTACTATCCCGGAGTTGTGCCACGTACTCTTGGAATAAAGTCCTTGATAAATAAGCATCATATCAAGATAAAAGCTAAAAATTTGTACCCGTAAACAATAAACACACGCAAAGATACGACAAGACCTACTATGCTTAAACTACGTCAACCTATGAAAAAAATTCCAGAGGGAGATTGGATTTATTATGGAAAACTAAAACAACAGCGGCGCCCGCTTGACCTTCTCTTTATTGGCAGTCTGCTAGCTAACTGCTCTGTAATTCTATAGGTGGAGGATATCGTGCAGTTCCTCAGTAGTTACCTTTGACTTGATCGCCATTGCCCTTTAATGTCGAATACCATCCACTATTCGATACCCGAAATATTTTGACAATCTAGTGCAACTATGATAACAATAATAGTAATTGATGCAGGAAATTCCTGCGTGGTCAGGACAGTAAGTCACCTCTTTAATTCAAAGTGAGGATGACCATCTGAAGCTGATCAGCTGTACGAACGAGCAGTCAAAATATATACTTTTACAACCAGATTCTAATGAAACATTCTGACTTAGTTTCTGAGGAAAATAGAAAGAAAGCTGATGGTTCTGGTCCAGCCATCTGTTAGTAGGCAAAGAGAATGCTGGCAATTTGCACCATATATTAGTCACCTCAACGGTATTTGTATCTAAACGCTGTTTAATAGCCACTAACTTTTTCGGTTGATTTATTCCCTAAACCGTTCTGTACACAAATGGAAAAATTAACTGGGAACAACCACAAAGTCTGCCACATTTCAAGATGTCCCAAAGAGAGACTTTACATTCAAATATCGTTTTCAAATGACCGTATTTTGCAACTGCCTGCGCCGGTCATGGAAACCGGGCCTGGCTTTCAAGTATCATAAGCATTTGTCAGCATTTTTGAAAAGCTATGAACATAATTATACTCGACAGCTGATATGGGGGGTCAATACGTAAAATTCATGACAGGATTAGGGTTACCTTTATGGTGAAAAATGAGAATTATTCAAAAAAAGTTCTGTCAGGTATATTGCGCTTTGGCAAGTTCAAACTTTTGAATTGACTGCCTGTGGGTAAGCTACTGTTTGGAACGCTGACCCAGTTTTGAAATAACATAGTGTTTCACCACAATTACCAAGTATCGTAAGTGGGCTGATTGGTCTAAGGTCTTTGAGCAAAAAAAGAAAGTGAAACAGACGGTACAAGATGCATGCACGAAGATGCTGTTTGCACTCCCAAATGTTAATACCCTCAAAATCCATTCACATGCAAACCAATTTGTTTCCAACACTCCTCATACTCCAGTTCCCCTGAGGCCAGAATGAATGTACCAAGAGAAAAGGAGAACTGCCCATTACCAGTGATATGGACAGGAATGTGACAATCAAGTATAACAAAAGTAATCTATGGTTATCTCACCGAATATCCGTTCCTCCAGAAAAACCTCCCGGTTCTGGTTGACTCCGTACATAGGAAGATGGTTGGCTGACTGGGGAAAATTCACTCATATCTTTCATAGGGAGAGGAGGAATCTGCAGATCATCATAAGTCTTCGACCTACTGTGATCTTTTGAATCCGAAACATCCCAGATTTGTGTTGGCTGATCAGAAAGGACCATATGTTTCAACCTCATTTCTTGCGACTCGGCCTCGTCTAGCGCGATGTCTCCAAAATATGCGTCTGTAAGTTTTAAAAAGGCAAACAAAACTAAACGTGTCTAGAAGTTTGGCAAAACGTTACCAGCTTGGCCAAAAGAATCTACAAAGCCTAATATGGTATGTTAAAAATAGCTGCATATTTTATGGGAATAATATTCGGCGTCGGAACTTAGCGAGTGAATGAAGCGCAACCGATAACTGATTAGTGAAAATACGCTCAGCGTCATTTTTTGACTAGAGCGTACCTGAGTTCCAAGGTGTTCTATTGGCAGATCTGAGTATTCTGGGCAGGACTTTCACTCAAGCTTCGTAATGAACACTTCTGCAGACAGAAGTGCTTGTCAATCAAAATACAATCAAAATATAAAAACTATGGGGAGCATTTTGTCTGACCGTTAGAAAATACTGTACAATTATTTTTGCTCGCATACGGTGTTGAACTTATTGATTTCCATGCGTTGTATTGCCTTTAACTTAAATCAATCCCCTAAGATGACTGTTGCTTTGAGGTCCTGGGCTTTTCTACGACTCAATCATTAGAATACTTTCTCGTAATGATAGTGTGGGACGACGTATAAACTTCTCTCATTTCTGATTGTTCAGACTGCTATAAATTTTAATTCCCAGGTTTGGAGCTCCTGCATGATGGGTGAACAGATTGCTTGTTTTATTATGAACAAAACTGTGTAATTGAGAGTACGGAATGGAATTCCTCTGTAGAACTCGAGATGTAGAGAAGTGATGGAGTTTTGTATACTCACTGAGTGTATTTTATGTGACAAATATCTTAATAAATACCGTAAGAGTTTGAATTCGGCGTGTGAAATATATGCAGTAATTTACTCTTTTTACTGTCAGTCCACCAGTGTGAGCTAAGATATTCGGAATTACGACAGCTGTAACATAAAAAAAAATACAGTACTGCTACTGTAAACACCATTCACTCTGGCGGTAGTTGGCTTGTTCGCTGAGCTGGACAATTTGATTGCAAACGTTTCATCACCAATCGAGGTGACATCATCAGTGCGTTTTTGTGGAGCGTAGTAGTGCGTAGCGCTACGCATTGCAATCAAATTGCCCAGCTCAGCGAACAAGCCAACGACCACCATCTACGATACCTGAGCTACCAACACCCTCCTCTATAGAAAACCATTCACTCTTTTGGGCGACGACATACGTTGCAAGTTCCATGTAAGAAAGTACCTAATATGGACAAAATCTGTCTGGCTAGATGTATTTCACCTAATGGACTGCCATACTAATGGCATATCCAAGTATCGCGTCTAGCCATGTTTGACATTTTACCATCCTTAAGAAGCCTTACATAAACATCTATGGTATACAGTTAAGTGTACGTACTCGATTCTTTCCATCCAAATCATTTATCTATGTGATACAGAACACCCCTTCAAAACTACAGTGACTCTAATTGCAGAGCCGTGTCACTGCTAATAGAATCCTTCATAGAAATTGGACGAGTTCAGGACAACTTCCCTGCAGCCCCGGTCAAGTGTGATGTTGCAACCCGTATTAAAATGGACTCATAAAAATGTCTGACGAAACAGGCTCTTCCCCAACAAAACTGATAGTTTAGCACCATTAAGAGCTGTCATTGGTAGTGCGAGCACGTGGCCGTATGACTCGCTGAGTTCTTTATCTGATCAATTTGGCCGAAAAGTTCGCAATAGTTTTCTGTTTGTCGGAATCCATCACAAACAATCCAGATCCTCCGTGATTAAGTTCATTTAAAAAATGTTATTCTCAGGAAGGCCTTGAACAACTGCGTTTTTTTTTCATGTAAAACACTCTGCTAAGTGACATTTCATTCCAAAAATACTAGATTCATTGGAGTGGTGAACATTTTTTGTCGCAGCTTCAATGAAATGGCATGCTGTTAGCAACATGTCTTCATGAAAGGTCACAAACACACTAGTGACCATAGATATGGGATATGTTATCACTTTAAAATTCGATATTCATATGTAGAGATTCACATCTTCAGGAAGCTGATTTAGGTTCTCCACAGAAAACACGTAAATGCCTAGCTTAGAAAAATTCAATTATCAGAACCGGCCGTACACACATATGAAGCTAACTACGTTTTTTGTCTGTTTACTGGACTCCAAATGTGGTCAGCACAGAATGTCATCGTCCTAGGTGCATTGTGTAACATTTTCTGTAAATCAAATCGCCACAGCTGCAGAGCGAACCGGATTCGGGACAGATTCTGAGTGTTCTGATTGTGACTGAAGGCATGTGTCCAGTAGTTAGGTAGCACCAAGGCTATCATCCCAAACGGTTCGTTATTTACATATAATTGGGGAAAATTGCTAATAGACCGTGCGCAGAAGCTTATACCAGTTAGGTGCCATTTTCAACACAAAACTACTTCACCAGTGGATTCTTAAAAGTTTTACCGGGATTCGATGCCTTGAATATCTAACTATGTGCTGAAGCAAAACCGCCCGACAGACTGAAACTGAAAGAAATACATCCAGTAGGAAAAACCCAGCAACCATGCCTATATTGTGCGATGTACATAAAACGTGGCGAATATGACTGAATTTATTTATTAATTTGCAACTTGTTACCGCCAAAATTTTACTCACAAGCTTGCTCTATGGTAAATAACTAATACAACCACTACAGTGATTGTATTCGGGCATTAAGCGCTGTCATTCCCACCTCATTCAAATCAGTTGCCACTCAAGTATCATTACTTATTCGGCATCGTGGTTTTTAATAGAAATCATCAGTCATGTGCATTTACGAGTTATCTATGAGCCCTTGAGGCACGCGTTTTCAGACAGAACTTTATAAACCTTTCAGCTGTGTGAGGACGAATTGACGGACTACAGCCTCTCAAAACTGTAGGCACAAGCGAACAGACTGAATTCAGCATAAGTGTTGTTTCTGGTTTTGGGTTTGTGGAAACGGACTCAGATTCTCGTGAAATATTCCAGTACAGAAAATCACACCTTGGATTTGAGGCAATAGACAGTTACTTAAAACATCATTTGTTCAATTTCCGCCATAGCTAATTCCAGGAATAAAGTCAACAAAAATAAATTTAGTACAGAACTGGTCAACATATCCTAATCGAACAATATATGAATCTCATGCAATATCCACAAAGCCATTTTGAGCCGTCATTCTAAAACTTTTGTAATTCAGCAAATACTATTTCATTTGGGCAGCCATGCTGTTCTGGAAACAAAGTTTCAGGAAATTACTTCCCCTTTTGTGCTAAGTTCTTTTATGGTTCACCCAGAACTCAGAACGATTTTTTTTCAAATACGCATGCAGAATTTAAACAATGATGCTTTTAAAGCATATGAATCAGGCAAGCAAAATTTTTTATCGTATTCTGTTGTGGTGTTAATTATTTTATTCCAAGTGCACTATACTCACATTTACAAGCAGTGCCGAACAGTGCAGCTTCTAAAAGCTTTACCACGGAAACAATTCCTTATTGGTGCCTTCTCAGTTCTCATGTTAACGCGCGCATAACCCTCTGTTCTATTTGTACAGTCGTATTGAGGTTTTCTGAAAGTCATTAAACCAAAACTTCAATAGGATTCCGGACATAAAACTGAGCAGGAAAGGCTTAGACGGATTACGAAACAAAAAGCTGAAGTATCCAATAGTTAACCAGTAAATTTGGAAACACTCTTCGCCCAGTCGTAAGTTTTGGGTATAGTCACTACACAAGCAAACACGCTCAACTCTGGTTGGTTATTTTTATCATCGCTTTGAAATAGTATTCGATCAATTACGATGGTATTTGGACTTGCTTACTTAAAACGAAACTTAAAGACGTGTGAAATTTTGCACCTAGTTCCTCACTGCATTCCATTGAGCAAGTAGTTCTTGGGTTGTGCGTGCACTACTAAAGTGTGAGAGACAGTTCTTCATCAGGTATGGTTTTGCTCTCTCGAAATGCTGACAAAAGTCTTGCAAATGATCATTTGACCTTGTGACTGCTCATTGGTTAATGTGCAGATCCACAGTTGTAAACCAACCGTGGCTTTATGACTGCTCTTGACTTAACCTCGGAAAGTTATATTGGAGAAGATAACGCGGTCGAGTCAAACTGCAGATGATTGACAGATAAATAATTTCACAGCACACCAGTTATGTTACTAATCTTTTTTGGCAAAGAAACAAACTAAAAAGGACAGCTAATTTCATCAGGCCAGGTAATCCATAGGTAAATGACTTTATGAACCCCGCTTTTAGCACAAGACTCTCATATCATTGCCAGCCCATCTGCTTGAGATACGATGGTGAGCCTGACAGCAGAAATAAAATGAGTGTTCCCTCGCTTTCCCTATAATGTAATTTAGCAAAAGAATCACTAATTAGATGACTTAGCAGTGGCATTAGAAGCAAATGTTACGCCGCTCGATCACTCTGCTAAGTTACAACTGGATCAGTTGTTGATTCATGGCAACGTGAGGAGATGTGGTAATTTTTAATAAATCTTTCATCTTGTAAACAAGACACGCTATGCAGCGGAGCTGTGTACAGCTGCTTCTTTCTTACTGCAAAGAACCAGCGATGCGCATCTTAAGAAGTTCAAGGGAGAATCGAGCCTGCCATCTTTCAGTGTGTAATGTGACCATTTAAGCGCTCGACCACGAGAGCCTGCCTGGCAGAATGATCAACTTGCCTTAAGACAGAAAACGGTACCACTCATCCTTCGATTGCGGAATCCGTACCCTGTGGTCACTGGTTACTAGCTGTCTAAGTAACAACTCCTCAAGCGGAAGTTTCACACATTGAGCGAATTTTATCCCTTTTCTGAACTACTTAGAATGGGTTCTGTAAAACATGGACTAATCATTCATGAGGAAAGCATACGCAACAATACAGTTAATTTGAATGGATAAGACCTAAAATTGCTTTCAGTTAAAGGAAGATTGCGATCCAGTACATTCGGATGATTGGTAATTCCTGTGGCTAATGCTTAGTTAACTGTATGTGGCACTATAGATATTTGCCATTTCAAGGACGGGAAGCGGTTTACTATATACCTAAATACAACGACTGGTTTTCTGAGGGTGGTGAGCATGAATTCACTGCTAATATGTCCCAACAGTGCTTCAGTATTTCCACAACAGTGGAAAAGAAAAAAAACTAGCTCCCACCCTAAGCCTGTGGACTCACTAGTCACAGAAAAAAATAAGGGAAATAAAGCCCAAATTAAAAACATTAGGCTTATCAAGGTAGCTCTGGAAAGGGGTTTTAATTCTAAGTATTTAACTTGTCTTTCCAAATCCTTTTTGTTGTATTTCCAAATTCGTCCTCTGAAGTCAGTAGCTCAGCATCATTTTATCCCACATGAGGTAGAATATTGATGACGGCCTTCATTTTTTATATTTATCGGTATTTTTCAATTTAAACGATTGCTTACAAATGTACCCCAAAAATTTATATTTCTAAACAAAGCACGTGGACAAGTTGATTAATACCACTTATTGTAACCGACAAAGCCCTAATGCTGAGCATGTTTTTGCACCAACCGTTTAGGGAAAACACCTGTTAGTGGAATGTCCAGCTGTGAGTTTTTATTCGGGTGTTGCACCTGTTTGGATGTTACTGGCAACATGCAATTGCTATGTCAAGGGAAATACATGTATCAAAATGAGTCCAAGTTCAAATAGATTATAAAGGTTGATGGAATCTCGGGGATTTCACCTACCTGATGGGCACCATGAGGGTCAAAACCGATCATGGGTAGTGGAAGAGTTTACAACAACTTTATTCTAAACTTTATTATTCCAAACTAAAACAATCGTTTGGAGACGGAAGCATCTTTTCCTCGTAACAAACAGGCTTTCCTCACATAGCTCCCTCTTTTACGGTGATAACACAATGATAACAAGATTTATGGAAGAAATTCGATCAAATTTGATTGAGAGAAGTTCCAGTACACTAAACGTGGCTAGAATCCAACAAAAGCTTACAGGGTATGTTATGTCAAACTAAGATATATCTCAACCCTATGCCCTCTATTCAAGATATCCAAAATCTTTTTCTCGTACGCATCTGTCTCTCTCGTTCTATTTACACGAAATCATGTAGCACATGATTCATCAATGGTTCTGCCCTCGTGTGACTGGAAGTCTCGAGTCAAAATTTCCGTCTGTCTTTCAGTGTTCATTAATACGGGATATGGAAAAATTAAAACACTGTAAGATAATGTTGGTTTTGTGGGAGGGTTTTGTCACGTTGAGCAGAAAATACATTCTCTTAGCCTTCAAACGAAATGGCAGTTTCCAAAACGACGGAATAGTCCATCCGTTAGCATTTGCCATCTAGTTGTGGATGTCTTCTTTTTCTTGCCATCACGTATAACCCCACGTTCGTCTTTATCCGCCAGAAGCCTAGAGACACCGTCAACATTTTTGGGACTAGAGTTGTTTCCAAGACAGGACAGGTTCAGTGAGTGGTCGATTTGTACACCAACTGTCACTTGGCAGGCGCGAATTAGGCTTCCCGTTGTACAATTGATTGGGACGTGATTTTTTGGTTATCCAATATAATGGACGTAAACGCCTCCTGACTTTTGCATTTAAGTATAATATACAGTCGTCCGATTACAACAGATGGCGCCCTCAGTGAGAATGTATGTATTTTCCAAACATAAAGTCCACATGATCATTATTCTCAGGCAAGAAGCCTCTACCAAAAAGGATTTAAGAATCGTTCAGTTTGCAGATTTCACATGCAGGTGAAACAACCGCATTCCATGTTAGCAAGCTAGAGAAATGCCAGCTTCAGATGTGATATGGATGAGTAGAAAAGAGGAAGTGTGCTGCCTTCTGGGCGTTTTTAAAGTCTAATAAACGGGGGTGTCTTTGGGTTGACTCGTGACACCCATCAAGTAATTCATAGCAAACAGACCAGATTCGCAATAACTTTCCTGCAACCAAAGACCATAAAAAATGAATTTGAGAATACTTCGACGATTGGCCGATTGCGCATGTGCCTCAACTTAATGAACAATATTTCCTTTGGCTTGCTGATGCACATTTCTACAACGAAAAATCGTTTAGGTGTAACACCTTTCGGTGCCTAACTGCCATGCCACCCGAAAGAAGCACGAGGTCTGGAATATTGCTAGGTTGCCCAAGCCTAGACAGGGGAAGTCGAGAGGCGGAGGTAGTGTTCGAACCACGTACCTTCCGGTCAGTAAATTTGCGCTCCAACTATTTGAGCCATTTAGTCCCTAATTTCTTTTACACCCTACCTAAAAATCGGAAATCGTAGTACAAAAGCTCACTCGCCACCACTGGCTTCAGAAATTTACATGCGTACGTGGAATCCCTTCGACCGCCTTTTATTCAAGAGTTCGGGAGTTACCTGTTACTGTGTTTCACATCTGTGGCCACATGAGAAATCCTCACACTCTGTATCCACACTCATTTTACAATTAGGTATCCAAGTGTAACCATATCTCGTATTCGTTGACCGCGGTAACAACAGTATTTGTAAAAACCCGTCGGTTAGCAGACTCGTAAAAAAAGCCGAAAATTAAAACAATGGTATCATCACCTCGAGCCACTTGTAAATGACCGACAGGTTGTCATTGAAGCTCCGGTCTAAAATCACAGTTCAAATTAACGTAATAAAGAAAGAAACTGTTCTGGGGCTGTGGTCACTAACAGCCACCAGACCCTTCTCAAACTTGTGTTCGGGCCTCTATATGTACTCAAGCCTACCAATGTCGTCGTACCCACCATTAACTGGTGGTATCACTGCCAAAGGTCAAACGGGTTGGTTGCCACAATCAGATGATACTCTGTTTTCTTATCTTAGAGAGTTCAACTTGAAAAAACAGTTTGAGAGACAACTTTGAAAACGTCGCCCCTGGTACAGTTTCCTCCGCTTAAACCAGACAACCAGCTTGGTGGAGACTAGAGGACTTCATGCATTTGGGTGCTTTCGGCAAAAAGTTGAAGTTCAAGCCTCTTCCCACAGAATACAGTGGAGTAATATTTATGTGAAACGGCATACACTTCAGCGAGGAAGCAAACGACCACTGGGACTAATCCGAATGTACTGTTCTGGACCCTGTAGAGTGACGGTCTGGAAATATTAATGAGTCATGTTTATACAGCTATTCTTTATCTCATGTATTTTTTCATGATAACAGCATCCTGCAAGAAACTCATGCATCCTGATTGAGACTTATGGTTACACGAGACAGCAGGGTGTAGGAAGATATGGAAGACAAGCTTAGGTGGGATTATCAACTAAACTCTATGAGCAAATATTGGCTTCGAAATATGATAGTTCTGTAAAAAGGAAGTAATGTGATTGGACAGGAAATACAATTTTGACAGCATAATAACGTATGCTGAATTGTTTTCGTAACTCCACACATTGGTCGGGGGAGGGTTAGAGACGGGAAATGTCAGGTTATTGTAAACGGCGGTGGCATTTGTAGCGACCCAGTCACCCACATACTTGACTGTTCAACTCAGAGTCGCTCACTGGATCGCGAGGCTTGTCTTTTTCTCACACGCACAAACACGTCGCCTTAAGCTGACTCATCGGAAATCGATTGTCTGCATCGCCTAGTCAGCGTAGCAACCACTCATGTGCCGACGTGCCCACGTATACGCACTGGGACCTAAATAAAGGGAAACCGAACCCAGTCAGGATACACAGATTCGCGCGCGCGCAGGGAGCAGGACGTCAACCTTTCCACAAGTCCACGGACAACCATGGAGTACGTGTAGCAGTCGAACTGCGGAGAAAAACACGTTCCCGCCGTCCGGACTTCCACCAAGGGACTCTCATATACGATAAGTTCCCTTTTTGACTCGCTCCCATTTCACATTGTTTTTATTCTATATGTGTCGCAACCATGTTAAAAACTTCTATTAGTGCACATTCACCTTCTGATTTGTATTATGACTAATACACTCTGCCGCACTTTGTCTGACCTACAGCATTGGTAAAATGAAGGTAACTGTGTGGAGTGGGAAGAAGCAGAAGTATGGTGCTGACGAATATTCCGCCGCCATAATGTCAGCTCTACATGCAGTCGGTTGTGACGTTGGCTTTTTGGTCTACCAACCGATGATCACTTTTTATCGATGGGCCTGATTTCCCAATCCACCAAGTCTGATACTCAACTTTGACTCCCTTAGGTCACAGACAGTTACCTGTGTGTTTGCTGCCATTGTGGGCTTTCTTTGAACTTACGACAATTTTATGCGTGATACATGACGCTGGGTGTACATTCTTGCCAATGAATCTCACACCAAACCAAGTATAACGGACACACTGTGCATCATGTGCGAGCCTTCATTGTGCTAGCGCTCACAGCGCTTTGAAGAGCATTCAGTATTAGCAAAATACACTCATTTGCAAATAAATTTGGTTTTGCGAGAGACTCACATAGAACCCAGCTGAATCTCTGGTTTGTGATGCTTCCAGGCAATTGAATGTGTTACACCAGGCTACTTCATGTTTCAGTCGCCAAGATTTTCGAGATATCGCGATACATGTATATTCATAATGCACTACTCTTAAGGTTGCTGTCGAAGCTTTTTCAGCAACCTTATGAGTAGTGCATTACGAATATAATATGAGTACATAGTTAATGCTCATGGAAGTACGAGCAAAAAACGTCATCATTTTGTAACTATTTTACTCGGTTTAGTACGCAAAAGAAAGCAAAGTGCGCTTCTCAGCTAATTTAACTACGCAGTATCTCCTTTTCTCGATACCCTCCTAACAAAGCCCTGCTTTAACACGACTCCATAGCTGTGCAAACCATTGGGACATGGCAAGCCGTTATCCTATCGGAATTGTGCTCTTCTGAATATACACTAGCGTGAACACCCATAAATTACATCTGTTTATGCCAGGACCCCTTCACTTTATGGTTTCTTACCACTTTTTTGTAGTTGCACATATTTGAAGTAACTCAACTGGAGCACGTCTACTTTTCCTTAGTTCCTTACTCAAGTGCAAAATATCTCTTGTTTTTGGGAGGCTTAGTTAGTCCGAATATGAATATGAACAAAAACTGACTGTTAATAAGTTAGGCAACTTCCCGGTAAAGTATTTTCACTAGCTGAATCCCAACACATTTACAACAAATTTAACAACTTTCGAAAAAGCGACTGGTTTACACAAATGTTTAGCATCTGTTAGCAAATTTTTGTGTTCAAACTCCTAGAGGACGACAAAAGGTGTTTTGAAACCGGCTATAATCAGCTCCCGTGGTTTTTTAGTTTAGAGACTGATTTTAAGAATAGAAATAGATGTGAAGGTCGGCCACTGGTTTGACATATTGTCTGAATATGTTAGCACTCATTAAGTAGATCTTACTCAAACCATGCTTGACCAACCGGGATATCTTTCCACTGAATCTAAACTGGATCCTGTCAAAAAATGACCGTCTGATATAGGACTAGAGATGACGCACCCCCGGACACTATATATCCTCCGCACTGTGTTGTGAAAGAAGATTGTGGATATATTTGGGCTGCAGTTAAAACACTTTTAGTTGACCTCTAAGCCACACCGTTAGGTGTGCGTTGGACACTCGTAGGGTCAGACTGAACTGAGTGTGGGTGAGAGGCAGCTGCTCTGCCCTAGTCTGGCTTGAAGACCTGGAAAGCTGTCAAGGATTGTTCAGCAAAACTTTGAGTAGGACATTTATTGTTCTTTGTTCTTTCCTCGTTTTTCGGTCTTCACACAAGTGTTTTCATTTCAAACATTCTTACATGCCGTGGAATTCATCTTGTCTGACTAGAACCGTTGGTGGCATGACTTCGAGGTGGACGCCTGTCTCTTCTTATCTAATATTCTCCTGTAACCCTTCAACATTCACGCCTGAATTTATTTTTATGTCTGTGACTATGCTGTTAAAAATAAACGATATTGGTACGCTGTGTTCAGATAAAAGTGGGCGTCTCCCGAATGGTTTCGTCTCCCCACAGTGGAGCCAATCTATGATAAAAATCCGGCAAGCACCGTACAGGTGTTTTATTCTTGGTTGAAATCATCAGCAGTGGGTATCTTACAAAGCCCAAGAGATTTTCAAACTCTCGATTTCTCTGTTTAGTACATCTTAATGGAATATTCCTCTCGGGGGAGTTCACAGAATTTGTTCGCCTGTATTCGTCGAGGGTTGGCCGAACTATTTGTTTTGGGCTGGGATTAGGGGTGGTTAATTGTAAATTACCATGCTTGGATTACGTACTTTTAGACTCAGAACATTTTACTGATAACTGCACACCACTTCATGTCATCTCGGCTGCTCTAAAAACACTTTTTACAGGCTTTCCAGTTCTACGCCCTCTATTCTATTCACGCTGGAATGCTTGGTGATTCCCACCGGCTCGGTCATTATTCGCTGTGATGTGAATCTTAACGTCCGTCTCAGATTGTCCAGATCTATCCTGTGGATGCCCTGTTACTGCCGAATGTTTAACTATCTTCCGATATTCATTTCTATTTCTCAGTGGTTTGTTAATGTATTGCTTATGCTCATCAATTCTGGTGTGCAATTCTCCTGCTGTATGACCTATTTAACCTTCGTACAGTCGTTACATTTCCAGTCCTATCAACTGTAAGGCGATCCTCATCTTACGAAGATACTGGGTGAACCTTCTTCAGTTTCTTGTGAGATGCCGATCAACCCGTAACCACATTATATCCGGTGAGTGAAAGGGTGGCAGTGTTATATCTTGCTCAAATACGAGTTTATCAAACTGTTTATTAACCTCTTGTGACGAAACGGTTAACTGGTCAACCACTGGCCAAAAAAATTAGCGTCATGCCAAACTCTGAGTTTCGGTAGTGATTTACACTAAGAATGAAACAGATTTACGGCACTTCTAAGAATTTTAACTCAGATTGACTTCATCTACTTAAAGTTACCAACACTCTCCTCAACATCGTCAGCTATTAATAGTAATGAGTAAAACACTCTACACGACGTAAGCTGTAAATATACTTAAATATATGTCATCTTATTGCCGCATGACATTAGGCCGGATAAAAAGCCCTCATTTTAAACGTTTATAGCTTACAAAAGTTACACCATTTGGCGTCAGCTTTGTATTGCTATTAAGTCCCTAAATAGGTATTTCCGTCGCCCAGTTTGTTTTATAGACCGTTCGACTCGAATAGAACGGCAAAGCACCGAAGTAAAGTATTGGTTGTTGATGCTCCACCGTATCTTGCAGGCAACATGATCTCAACGACCAAGACTATTTTGGCTGCTAAGAGTAAACTGCTCAAACCGATCATTGGCGTTTCGTAGCCTCACGAAGTAAAGTCAAGATTTTTCACTCAAAAAGTCTTTGAAGAGCTTGTTGTGTGGTTGGATGAAAATCGGGAAAAAAGTCTTAACAAAACCTTAATTTCTATTATGGTTTAGTCATTTGGGTACCGATTTTCTGAAAAATGTGCGTAAGTAAAACAGCGGTTACAATACCCCAACAGCACTACTAGGGGAATGTCTGTTTCACAACAATCTTGATCTGTCTGAAAAAACACTGGTTACTGAGGAAATAATGATAAGCTAAATTACGGTAAAATATAGCAGCGATGTCATCCTACACAGCTATTTAGTGTTTAGTATTTAAGGCAAAGGTCAAAATTGTGAAAGGTCGACTCATGTAACTTTGATACCATCGGCAGCTCGTACCTTACGATTATTTGATTACGATTATATGACTATTAACTCTGTGCATTTAACTAATGTAAGCAGCCACTCCGATAAAAGTCGGTGGAATGAACAAACTATGGCGTGACGCAGCCACTGCACCTCATGCATTAACTGAGAACCATCTGGTCAAATTCGATAACGTACATATACCACGGTAAATTCTCGACGTGTGCGTAGAGATGCATTGATATATCAGTTGCTATTCACACGCTATTCGTACACTAACAGATCCGATATTGTTGAGTTATTTATCATTTTATCCGGCATAGGTTACCATGCAGTGACTGCTTACGCCATGTGACCTCACCTACGTTACTCAATTGCAAATCCAGGTGTGAAGTACACGCCTATTGCAACAGACACGCGCCCACAAGCGGCAGGACACACATGATATTCAGAACAACCACATCATTCAAGACGGTATGTTGACTAGTCTCTAAATAACCATATCGATAGTCCCTTCATATCGGTTAACGATTCCATTATAAAGGCCACCGTCGTTGATTAGAACGTCAGACAGCTTCGTTTAATGTGTCCACTGTGTGGTCACCAGGGCTTTCACTCCGTAACAAAAGCTCACAGTGACCAAACTGTTTCAGTTAATTCGAAATCACCTCGGAGGTGAAAACATAGCTGTGAGCTTGGAAATTTCCTTAATAAAAGTTATAAGATTGTCCGTCATTGGCCTGGCCTATTTATCTCAACAAGTGCAATGCCAGATAATTCAAAGTATATTTCAGTATTAAAAATTGGAGTTGATATAATTCATCTAAGGTTTGCGTCTGCACCTTTGGTGTCCACATTCCCGGAAGCGAGATGGACTAAGTGGTTAGAGCGCGAATGTACTGACCGGAAGGTCCGTGGTTTGAACACAATCTCTGCTTGTTGACTTCCCCCGTCTAGGCTTGAGCAACCCGGCAGTATCACAGCCGTCGTTCCTCCTTCTTGTGGCATGGCAGCTGGGCACCGAAAGGATGCTAGACCTGAACGAGTTTTTTGCATTCCTGGGTTCAACTCCCAAATGTGTTTCAAGATACCCAAACTGCTAATGATTCCAAAGAAGATTTATATTTTAGTCATCAGCTGTTTAGCATAAGCTGACGTCTTTTCCTTATTCAAGTTCAGTGGCAGTTGTTCTATTGAATTAGGCGAAAAATTTACTCCCAGCTTTTCACTATTAACACTTCATGACGATTCTCGATATTGAGTAGGTTGTTGTACCAAAAAGTAAGTTTAAAATAAACTGTACTCGTTGGTCTTAACCGATGGGTAGGAGGTCAGCCGAACAGAATCGCTTTACAGTGAGTTCAAGTGGCTCAAGTGATTGCAGCGCGAATTCACTGATCTGGAGTCTATGGCTCCAACCCGACCTCTGCCTCTCAACTTCCCCTGTCCAGGTTTGAGCAACCCTCGTGATTTCTCCTGGTGGCTTGGCAGATAGGCACCAAAAGTGTGCTACAGCTGAACTTAGCTAGTTCGAAACGGGCTATTTGGCCGCTTGTTAGTGTTTACATGGTAGGCGTGTATGACTACATCTGCATAAAACAATTATCAGTTGTTCATGCATTTTGTTATCGCTGATTGTGGCCGCATAATGGTTTTCTTGATGGCCACGTACACGTGTACACGTACGATCAAAGTGGCGCTTTTTGCGTGAGCAGACTCGGGTTCTAAATTATAGTGGAAAGAAATTGCATACCAGTTCAACGTTTTCAAGGCATTTTACTTTAATGTCGAATGATAATATGGATGAAAATTGCCCCTGTTACCAACATGACTATGAAAATACGGCCACAATATATAACTGGGTGTTTTACGAGTTGGGCTACGCTGTCAGACTCTTAAACAAGTGCACTGATTAATAACCGATTTCCCTTAAGTTGACGAGTGCCAACCAATACGGAGGGATCTGTGACTAAAGATTTTAGAATAACTGTTGACCGCTTTTATGAACTTCATTTTGTTCAGCTTATGTTTTCTGCGCGTCGAAACCACTACTGAGTTATGGAGTAATTGCAGCTTACGAGTAATTTACCCTTTGAGACAGGGGTGTGCCCATTTGGGGAGAAACTTTTTGGTAAACAAGGGCGCATTTGCTGGGGTTATTCTTCTCTGTTGGTCCAAAACGATCAATACCGTCTATTAGTAAGCTTCAAACTAACTGAGCAAAAGACATCAGTACAATTTGCGGGCAAACTTTACGATACTAAACTATTTCAGCCTTATCTGTCACCACATTAATTAACTCGGTTGGGTCCTACCATGAATTTGTGCAACCACTTTGAAAACTTTATTTTTTGCAAAGATTTAGCTGGTGAAGCAAATACAGACTAAATATGGTTCTAAAAAGTAGTAGATTCCTTTAAACAATTTTTGAAAGATTAATAGAAAGTCTCCTTATTGGTTAACATAAATGTCGCAACGCGGTTGAGAAAACGGACATTTGACTTAGATAAACGTGATCCTTTCCAGACATTCAATTCCGTGCATACCGTATTTCATAGCACCTAGTTCAAAGTTGATGAAGTACCAGTTGGCAAGGTTTGTCAAACAGACAACCAGCCGACAGCCACTGTAGCATTTTATATTTGCTGGTGATGTAAAGATTTGGGAATCTCGTGAACGTATTGTATCTTTTTGATGATTCACGTAACAGGCGGAGAAGCATATAAATCTCTAGGAGGGTAACGTGTACATTTCATTAAAAGTTTCATAAAATGACCCAGAAAACAGACCAAAAACAGCCATGGTGCGGAATCGGTAAACGTATTGATCAAAGCACAAAATTTCTAGATCCCTGATTTACCAACGATTAGCGGGCTGGAAAAAAGCCAAAATTCAGCATGTTACGTAATGAAAATATTTTTGAAACTGGGCTTTTACATGGCATGGACATACCGAAAAAATCGATAGCTCCAGGTCACTTACTAATGCATGAATCACTTATCGGATCTGTCTCACAGTAAAATAAAACTTTCGTCCACTAAGAAACTTGAGCCTAATAGTTTTCCAGCTATCTGCGAGCTTAAAACACAGGAAATTTGATGTATTTTATATCTAGCCCGAGATTTTTTGAAGTTTTTCAAGTAATATATTACTATGTACTGGAAACCGAAAGCCTCTATACAGCTGCCTAAAATCTGTTGGAATTCATTCAAAGTTCACACCTCAAATATAATTCGGAAATGCAGCCGTTTGGCTGAGCTGTTGCCTGGCTTCTAAAATAACGACTTTCCGTAGGACAGCTCATCTTGGGGTATTCCTTTTCCTGTATGGTATCAACCGTGAGTTAAACAATCCAAGCTATTTCAAGTCGTTTAATGCTCCATTACTAACTTAATAATCATGGGCATAGGTTTTTCCAGAAGGCTTAGTGCTGCCATCGAATCTCAACAAGAATAAAAATAACTGCATGGAGCTTTGTTCTTCAGCATAGGCTGATAGAACAAGGAGGATGAAATTTATTTGAATTAATGCTTTACTTAACTTCTCAGTTTATACTTGCATTATTTGTCATTACTTGGATTACTCACCTAAACAGATGCAAGCAAAGAACGAGTCGTATCGTATCACATCAAGTTGATCAGTGCCTTCAGGGCGTGGAGTTTAGAAAATCTATCCGGTCTACCCAGTTCACCCATTTAATGGATCATTCAGTTTTGTGATTCTATCTGTGTTCAGAAGAGCGTTGTAAGTACATTGACCAAAACAGTGTTAAAAAAGCGACCCAACTTTCTTAAAGCGGGTCATACGGCAATAGTTGCAAAAGCCTAATCGGATAGTTGATTATTCGTTAAATTTTACAACCAACACTCTGTAACTGCAGTCACAACCTTTTTGGGAAAATATTAATGTGAAAGCTCTGAAGTTGTGCACAGACAGAATAAATTTACAGGTTTTTAACTATAATAGCCCAAGCTAACGTAGCACCATTTTAATTTGTGGCCAAATTTTCAGCTTTTTTCCATGATATGATGGCAGAACTTGGATGCTCAGTGTGATTGCTCGCATTCAGCAGCATGCTTAAGCTCTACAGCAATGTGTGCAATATATACTGGCTGGCTTTAAACTTATTGAGGGATTAGGCGATGAATCCTTCTAGACTCAATAAGCGTAGTGCAAAATGACTGCTCATATATTACGGACAGTCCACAAGGTGGTTTGCTTTGTGCGCAGTTCAGCTCTGCAATGAACCCGTAGTTTAGCTTATTGCTTCACATGATGGCGAAAAGTAATATTATGAACTAAGGACCTCAGCTTAACAAACATAGTGTGTGCAAGCGTGTTTAGAAACAAAATTACAATCAGAATGCTGAGGAGGCTGAGAGTAATCTTATAATGCAGTCAAGGAAAACCAACGAAACAATCTAGGAATTTTCCGCACTTCTCCCACACTGCCCACCTATGGCAACTTCAAAAATTCTTACGTACTCAGTGGACAAACAAATTTCTAAGTAGAATGAAACGTGAAACAAACAAAACTAATGTGCAACGTTGGTTTTTACCACAATAAATTTTGATGTCTACTTAAGGTCAACACTCTTTGATAAGTAGAAAATTTTTCATTTGCAATGAATAAACTCCTCCTGGAAATATTAACATCAAAGTGTCCATCGGTCTGCTGAGATAAGAAGGGGCGTGACCATTAAAGTCACTTCCATAGCGCACACTCATCCGACAATAATACGACTAAACAGAATTAGGCAGAACGTATTGCATTAATTGGTTTAAAACAGACGCTATGCTAATTTTGACTAAGTATGTGTATAACTCATCACAACTGGATTGCAAGCCGATACAAAGGTTTACAAGTCAGCGGAACGTTAATCGATATTCGTATAGACGCCACACCTGTGGTGGTATGTGCAGACGGGAGACTGTATGCTCGAAGATAGATATGTGAACGAGATGATGGTTCAAAATACACTGTCAAACACCTACAACAAACTTTTAATGAAAAAATAAAAAACAAGAGTGGACTCGAGTTGATCCAGACATAATTTCATTCTCTAACTCTTCGGCAGACAAGTGTACTTCATATTTTGAAGACTTCGGACATCCTTGCAAAAAATTTAAAGAATTCAGTTTTGTTTATCCAGTACATGGCCTCCAGTTGACTGGAACCTTTGAAAAAGCATACCTGATGGGATAGAATGGATCGTATCAAATATGCGCTCGCCCATACCATCTAGAACCACTGCAGACGAATGCGACCATTCATTATAATCCAGATTTTTCCTGATTTGACCTCATGAGTTCATGCTGATAAAAACAGTACCTAAATAAGTGTTCGTAAATCTCTAGAATAAATTTTGTTAAACTCGGCAGAATGACGCATTATATACTCCAAACGGCGCTTTAGATAATAACCTGCTAAGTCGAGCAATTTTAATGTAACATACATCCTAATCACCTCACTTCAGGGTTTCTCTCAAACGGAGTGTAACACTGGAGACAGTCATGGTGCCGCCTTTGCGACAAAACGCACCGGTACAACGAAACACAGGAACATCACTCTGCTTACATGCGTCCTATGTGATTACATTTGATAGTTGAACTTTATACGTCAAAGTTGCATTCAGTGTGCTCACGATTTCACGAAAAAGAAGAATAGTTGTAAGTAAAAGTGCGCCGCCGCTCAGCAGTCTAAATCAAACTATTACACAACAGGATACAGAAAATTTAGGCTAATTTATTTATAACAGCTTCCCTGGATAAATTCCAAGTGCAGCATGGATGTGCATAAGCAACATGATTAGCAGATAGTTTACTCTGACGAGTTTATCTAGGAGGCGGACACGAATTCTCGTGCAGTTTATATGCCGACATGCATTTGAAAAGCGGATTGCTACTGTTTAAAAGTTGGTGACTGGTAGCCAGAAGCATTCACACTGCAGAAAGTTATATGCACTAGCAAGTGCATGAAAAACTGGCAAAAGCGACACTTATAAATGCAAACTGGCAGCAAACGGCGGAAAGAATTCGCCGTATCTCGCGATCAAATCCACTGAAGACCCATGCAGACTAGAAAGAAACAGTCGATTTTCGTGGAGTCCAGTGTGGTGAAACCCGAGAGAAAAAACACTTAGTAATTTGACGGGCAGCCTAAACCTGACTGCGTGACAGTGAGCAGTAGCATTCGTTTTGTACACCGATGCACTGGGGCTGTTATACATCCGTCCATATTATAACTTGGTACAGATTTTGCCACAACTAAATGATGAAAAATGCAGCTGAGATTCCGATTTTGGCAGCATTCAGACCATTTTTCAGAACTGTGACTTGGTTCAAGCTGATGAAATATTAGGTAAAATTTACAGTTAAGGAAATGCAAGAGGGAAGTTACGCAGCTTTTACTCTCCAGCGAATGTTAAGGTTCTCATCCAATTGAAAACTGCCGAAATGCTGTCTTTTCTTGTTCAGAAATAGTATTTCGTTGAAGAAGATTGCTCATACGGAGTGAAGCAACTGGTGTCAGTTGAAAGATGGTGCAACGTACGGTTGTGAGTACCGCAAAGTTTGATACAACTATGTTAATGCAGTTGGGCAGATGTACTATTGTTGTGCTTTCTAACAGCTTCTGCAATACAGGTGCTATCCTTCTGCTTACGAATATCGGATGATGAAAGCCGGTAAAATTTTGTCAGGAAGCCGCTACCGAATAAATGCCAGCTGGAACTGCACCAAAGTGCAATGTTGTGCACTGTTTTATGGTAGATAATTTTGCTGTGCTATGGGCATTATTTTAAACCATAGTGTCGGGACTCCCTAAAGCCGCTTTAAGTCAACAAAATAATATAGGGTGTTTTGTAGATTATGACATAGTTGTGCTTCATGTGTTATTGTCAGGCGATACTCTAGGTCACGGTTCTGACAACAGATGTTGAAGTCAAGTTTATACATTTTAGGTGGCCATTCTGGGTTGGCACTCCTTAGAGGAATCTGGCCATCAAAACAATCATTTGGTTTGGCCTACGAAACGAGCTTCAGTAGCGAGCTGATAAAAAACTAGTAACTGGTAGTCTGGAAATACCTGGCGGTCCAGTACACAAATTTGGGATCCTGTCCTTTGTTGGAATCTTGTTTTGCCACATACGGAAACTGAATTTTTTCTTCTTTTGGAATTTGTCAGGCTGTTTTTTTTCACGAAATGCGTGTTCTATTTTAGGTGGTGCTTTTTATGTCTATCATATGTTTGAGATGATGTTTGTAACTACTTCTGGCAACTATTTCTGCCTAACCTAATGCTAATTTGAGTTTTCATGCCCACAACTTTAACCTGGGCGTTATTCTTTGATGGTGCCTAGTGAAGTGCTACTTGGGGTAATGTGTAAATGTGCGAAAATCCGCAAACGTTTTATTAGTTGGAACTGGTTTGTTCCTTAGCTACCCCTTGTACTTCCATGAGGCTTTGGTAAAGTGTTTTTTGTATGTGGTTGTTAAATTCCTACATCTCGGTGAAATAAAATGATGGAAATTCGTTTATCCCCTTTATCGTAAGTGGCGAAAATCCTCCAGTGTCCTGTTCAGGGCAGTAAGATCCCCTTGGACAGCCTATTTTCCGGGGAGAGATTAAGATGCGTATGGCTAAAGAGCATGTTTGGGACTCATAATCAACTTGGATAGCAAACCATTCGTATTGACACCAGTCACGGAGTTGCTGGTTGGCCTCTCAAAAAGCATCAGTTTCAGGCCAAAACTCATATGACCTCATTGAGATGATATTTACTAAGAAGTAGATTCTCGTGGTGGAACTGCTGTATACAAATTACGTAGGATGAATAGGTTTCACGCTAAGAGTAATACTAATAATAGTAGCTCCTTACGTCTTCAAAAACTGATATGTAACCCGTGAGAGAAACAGCCATGTGTAACAAGAGAAATGCTGTCTAGGAACCAAAGCATAAGAAACATTGGATGGCTATGTTCGCCGCAGCTTCCTACAAAGCACACAAATGAATACAGTGGTTTCATCTGTAACAATTCCTTCCCAAGGGTGAAGGGAATAAGAGAAAGGTGACTGCTCATTGCAGGTGGTGGCCCAACCAGTTTACTAACATGGAATTTTTCCTGTATTCAATATCACAGGACTTTGTTGAGCTACACAGCTTCGACGCAAGATTATCGTTGGCTGCTTGACACAACCGTATCATTCAGGATCAGGATATACAGTAGTTGGATTGATTGCTGAAGGCTTCTGAGCTTCGCTGACGCGTCATGAACTAACTATTCCTGGCTCGCCTTCAACCAAGGTATTTCTGGGTGAATAGGACTCCGGAAGTTAAACGGCTCTGTGGCGCACGGTGTATGTGGCTTAATTAACGTAACCTGTACGGTGTGGCTAGCTTGACTACACAGAGATAATTGCCCTCCACCAAAACCGTGTGGCGTACCTCAGCATCACATATTCAATGTCCACTCTTAACCCAGATAATATCCAGGAAGCACTGATGGTAAAATAAGAAAGCCCTCAAAGAGCCTCCGAATTCAACGACTACCCCTCTGATGCATAAAGCCGGATGCAGCGGACCGGAGCGGTGTACATTCTACACCCGATAACAAATCTAACGTCAAACGAACACAAAAAGGCCGGATATTGGTAAACGCTACCCTAATCTTCCCATTTCAAAACGTGATGTTCTTCTTTGCCAACAGACTGGGAATTATGCAGTCTTTTGAGAAGTCAAACTCATTTACAACAGCAATCGGTTCATCTGTTGTGACATGAATGTTTCTGAAAGTGAGATACACGCGGAACAATGCAGCCGAATTATTTAGACAGTTCCAGAGATCCAAGAACAGCGCTAACGCCAAAGTCATCATGGTCTGTCAACTAACGCTCTAGGTGCGATTCACACTTCAACTTATTACAGGTACTCGAAGGTTACTTAATCAGCATATGAATAAGGAAGTTAAAGAGAGTAGGAGGTCGACAGCATCCCCTCTCGATACTCTATATTATGAAAGAATGACACCGAAGTCTTCATGGGAAGAGGCATATAGGGAGTTTACAAGAGACAAAATTCATTTGAAACATCTAACAATACCAGAGACCGTCACAACTTGTGACAATCAATTGAGTAAAAAGTAGCTTTCAGACGAAGATAAACGACTGTTGCTGTTCGTAAGAGATTGTGAAGGCACCTTTAAAATATGACCGATGAAACTTTGTCCAGAGCAAAGGGGCTTAAATCTCAGAAACTTGAGTCTCGATGGTGGACTAACCTGCATAGGATAATAACATGAGAAGACGTGGAATCTAATGGTTGCTAGGTTGCCTTGGTGCTTTTTGCCTAAGGCACGGGCTATTGATAGACATGCGACTCACTGCTGTGGCATTATATTGTATCGATATTTTACCTCCACCTCGGTATTTGGGAGTAACGTTGTTTTACTAACAAATAGAAATTTGTCATTTACTTTGAAAAGTCCGGTATGCAAACCGTATACATTTAGTTCTGTTTTCGGCTAAATTAGAGTGACTCTTGACATCTGAACACAAAGAAGACGATTTAAAAAGCCGTTGCCCATCCTTTTTCAGTCGTCATCTAAAACCGCTATTTACATCATAGTCACAGGATGGGTGAGGACAGCATTGCTGTTGTTGCTGGATTGGTACCCATGAATGAGCACTAGGGATGATGTCGGAGATCTGGAAACACTTGTATGTTCAATTGAAGCTAAACTATACGGAATCGTTGTTTTTTGGTATCTTCCGGTTTAAAAAATTTCTAAGCAATCTAAATTTGCACTAACCATAGATAAGTTGATTATCATCAATTAGTGGGGCGAAAACACTGAGGGTCTGGTTAAGATTACCAAGCTTTACTGCATTCGGTGGCAAAAAACAATCCGGAATGCCACTGAAATAACTAGTAAAGCCGGTGCTCGGATTTGAGTTAATTTATTTTCCAAATGCTTACGTGCAGAAAGAAGAATTTGTTCCGGTGCGCTTTAAGGCCTTAGAGCAAATGTCAACAGATTCAGAGAATTATCCGTGTACCAGTACGCCCATCGTTTATACTGTTATGCACCAAGTGCTCTAGTAGCCATACCATCACTAAACTAGGCAATTTTTGTCCGATAACGTGACTTTTGCAACCCGTAGGTAAGGATGCACCTGAATGTTATACATAAAACCACGGTTGTGGCTTATTGACCGCTTTCGAAAATACGCTTGATGTGCTTTTGTGGTGCGGGCTTCCACATCGCATACCGCTGTTTAACTTACATTCAGCAGAAATGAGATCGCGGGCTATTCATCTTTATGCAGCTTTAGGTATTTATTACGGAAAAACTTTTTAAATATTCCAGACGTTCATTTTTCTAACTCTATACCCACCGGCTATTAGATCTTAACGTACGTTCTTTCCCTTGATTATGTTTTTTTCAAATTGGCCATGAAAATGAAGAAAACAGTATATTTTCACCAGTGACGCCATTTCAACGTAGACCATTACCAGGTGGCTCTAATCCATGATAGGTCCAGTCAGCGAGAAAATACTGAAACGTTTCATTTTAGGATACTGTATTACGAGGCTTAAATATCTCTCATCAATTCTCGTGATATAAAGTCGTTAGAGGATTTTGCAGCCAACATTGTGAGGCTTACTTGACGCAATCTACTAATTACAGGGTTGCGAAAAATTCGATATTCCGTGTGTTCAGCTAAACTATTCGTTTAATAGAATTTCAGGAACTATGCCTGCCTGCCAAGGTCCCAGATGGACAAAGGCGGTCGTAAAATACCGAGCGATTTTGGGCAAATTTGTAAGGGATGAGGACCGACAGTATACTTAGATATAGTGAATATAAAACTAAATCAAAGGAGAAACCCTGTTGGTGTCGCACATGAAGTTCGAAATGATGAATGAGAGGTTTGGTTAATCTTCCCATCAAACTTTGAGTAATTTGCGAGAAGGGTTTTTCTGTCATCCCAGCGTTCTTGTTTTAAACCGGATAAATAGACATGAGTTTGCTACCGATACATGTAATAGAAAACCTAATTATTTGTGCTGAGAGCTTGAGACACATGAAATCAATCACCACACACTTTTTAGTAGTGCATTACTTGGAGTACCACAGTGTAATAAGTAGATAATACACGTTTCCAATTCCAGAAGTACTTGTCACAAATTGCCAGACAAAGGTTTCCCCACAGGGTGAGGTTACCGAGATTCTGTTGTTGACTAACACCGACTTGAAGTCAAAATTTTGCAATGCCTTTCACAAAAATGTATTTTGTTTACACACAAAATAAAGATAGATGAATGATGGGTTTTTAGCCCTCTGACTCTCATACAGTGTGCGCAGCATATGTTACGCACACGTTGCCATTCTGGCGCGCCATTCACTATTCCTTCAATTACAAAGCTGAATGGTCTGCACGACTAGCCTGGTAATCAGACGGTGTCATAGAATTCCACACCGTTATATTCACTGCCCGAAACAATGACAGTGACTCAGCCCTAACGTAAAATGCCTTCATCAGTGGCAACACGCATGTTATTCGACTAGCAAACAATGAAAATTGGTTCCGAAAGTTGAGTAATTTTAAATAACAACAGTTTTGTTATCATGGTAGCATGGTAGCGACAAAGGATTCACCGTATGTTGGTGTAACCAGAAAAGTAAATAGTAGAATATGTCACACTTCGGACTAAGGTAAATCGTTTGTTACTAAAAGCAAGCGAAACGGATCAGAAATCACTTCATCTGCTTGTACGTTCGAAACCAACCAAAGGTCGCTTACGAGTGATCTAAACATCTGTTATTTCGGCGAATAAACTAAAAAATAAATCAACGTGAGACAATCAGGTCAGTATTCGAGGAGTTCAAATGTTATCACAATTGTGCGCAGTATATGCAACTGCAAAACATCATGTACTTTTCCATTTAAAGCCGCTTCACGGTTCATAGATTTCAAAGAGGTTGCGAACACCGGAAAGTAGCTCGAATTTCAGCGCAGTAATCTATTTGTACTAGGAGAAGCATGGAGCAGTATGCGCCGAATAGATTCCCAATTGCTTTACAATATAAAACATAATCAGAGAAAAACGGAGGAATATTTTGTTTATCAAATCTCCAGCAAAATCAGCTGAGGCTCATAGGATTAGAGAAAGTCCTCTATTTTTCCGTATGTCCTTCGTCGTTGGCAAACTTCGTCCCAGCTAATCTACGTTTAAATAAAATTCAGCACTTATCAGAGGTCATTCCGTCAGGCTCATACTTTCCTCCTCAAAAGTGGAAATTTTTCCGACACATTCGTTTGAATCTCTAGCTTGTGTTCCGTTTGTCATTTGGTTTCATATAACCAGATTTGTGACTAAACGTGCGGTCGTGCAGGACTTTCAGGCCTAACACAAACAATAGAAGTGCAATTTCAGGTTGGTTTTTTAGAATAATAGGTTTTAGGGGAGAGATTTGCTTGTACTGAAGGAAATTTCTTTCCTATCAATGTCGTCTTTTGGCTTCCTTCTTTATGAAGAATTGCTTCTCATAACAGAGCGGCGTAGTGGCCGTTATAATGCCAGCCATAATAATTTGGAAAGCAAAGTTTCAAGAAAATCCAACTTGTCTGGAGACAAGCAGCCTTTGTTTCAGTGATAAATAAATAATCAGACCATTCTGTTTACTTAAGTACGGCCTCACGAACCTACCGACGAAGATTCAGTGGTTAATTACGTTTACATCCATGAACTCCGCAACTCTGAACTGATAAATAAATGTAGCTAGGATTAAGAAAACCAATGTGAAGGTTATTCATTTCAAGAAATTTCAATGTCAACACCACTGGTATCAGCCATAAGACAAGACTACTCGTCAGACTAAACAGAAAGCCTCTAGTTGATACATCTGAACAGAATTCATTGTGGCATTTGGTTTATTGTTAAAACGTCGGGTGAAGTCGTTTCCACTCTAAGTAGAAAAGTTTGACGAAGCGCAAGCTTGACGAAAGCCAAAGTCGTTTGTGATATATATATGGTGATGCAGTAGTACGTGGTTTAATAGTATATTAGTATATGGTGATTGAATTCACGTCACGATAGTTCGCACTAGGAGGTCAACCAAACCATGCTGACCTACGTTTGTAAGTCGGAGGGTTTCTTCATGTTAAGAAGAAAAGAGGCCTCTGAAATTACTTTCTGATAATTTGGATAGCATATCTCATCTTGTTCATTTTGTCCCTACTTATTGCTGAGAAGTTTTGATACGGAGTAAAAAAAATAAATCTTCCAGCTGTAGCACCCTTTCAGGGCATAGCTGTAATGCCACACGAAGGAGGCACGAGGGTTGAGATAACGCCAGGTCGTCCAAGCCTAGACAGAAGTCGAGTGATAGAGGTCGGGTTCGAACCACGGACATTTCGGTCAGTAAATTCGCGCTATAATCACTTGGTCCTTCTCGCCCCCTTGAAACGGAGTACCTTATATCGTAGCAAACTAATCATATACAGGCGATCGGAATTTGCCATGCATCTTTCAGTACGTTAGAAGTTTGTATAAGGATTGGAGCAGCCAAACACTCAACGAAATAGGTTTAGGCTCTCTGGTATCTAATAAAGTGGAACGTTTTATTTCTACAACTCCAATGGTGCTACAGTTTAGATAGGTGCAACGTGTGCTTCCATTCTCCTTTTATTCAATGCTTGAATGTTCTTTATCACTGTACTTTATTTTTCCCTTCAAGGTAAATTTAAAGCAGAATTTCGGGCCAAAATTTTGCGCGGTAATGTAGCAGCCAGTTACGTCGAATGCAAAGAAGCAGAACCCCCAATCACATGGGTTCATGTATCTAGCACGAGCGTCTCTGCCAAATAATAATCATATTTGATGTTTTAAGAACCCACACGCATACGGCACTGAAAACGAGGCACCCAAGTTGTGACAGCGGGTCTTATCCTGCACTGACTAGGTTAACCTTCTGTTGAGTGCCCCAACTACGATTTCAGGGTACGACAGCAGTTGAATTAACTGGACACTCCACGGAATAATTTGGGTTTACATTACTATGGATGTGGGTACATGCATCGAGCAATATAGTTAAGATACCCGTCAAAAAAAGGCACTAAATTTTGATGAGTAGCACTATTAGCCAATGCGGTAATAGCTGAAACACTGATCGCTTCAAACTTACGCAGAACGAACAAATGAACAGCTTCGGTAGCCACAGCCATCCTAATAAACTCTGAGACCTCATTGCTAGGAACAAACAGTACGAAAGAGTTGATTAAATAGGTGAGAACCCGGTCGCAGTGCAAATATTTGCACCAGACACCGTCTCACGCATTTGACCACGAAGAAAATAAATCGCCAATCCAACTAGGTTGCGCGCACATTTCCAACGTATTATTTATATACTTTGAAAAATTTATGACCTACCGGATAGGCAGGAAAACATCAATGTCTGTCAAACTTATGTATTTATATATGACTGACGAATGGAACTGAATAACCTATTCCTTTTTTAATTCACAAAGCAACCGAGTGTGCCAGAATCAGGACATTTAGATGCCTTTCAAGTTTACCGATCAGATGTTATAACTAATAGCATCAACAAAATCACTATTTTGGGAGTTACTACGCACAGTGTCACAAATGACCGAATGCAGCTGATTCCAGGAGTAATGGAGATAAAATCCAATGGAAGACCGCAAGTAACGGACGAAATTTTGTATTACCTTACGTCACCAGTCATGAGAAAAACTGACATGGGGTAAAGAAATGTACTTTGCTGTCCAAGACACAAAGGGTTATGAGCACTAAAGGATTTACTGAGGAAATATGCGAACCAAGGGCGCACTGCAGAATGACCGTGGTTCGCAGTTTCTTGGCAATAAAAGCATATTTCATTGGAAAATGGATCTGTTGCTTTTCAGGATGCAACGCTTCCAGGTTTGAGGAAATCAAAACCTTCTGCCAGTGAGAGTTTGTTGTTGACCTGCATACAAACTACAAAAACTTAAAAATGAGGTCATTGGATATGGCCGTATGGCTGTTCTACCCCATGAGAATAGCTGCAGATAGGAAATGGCAGCTGCAAGTCGGCCTGCAAGCGTTAAAATGAAAATTATTTAACATTTTTGGCCACAATTTTATCTGCACTACCAGACTCAATAGACATTTTGTGTATTCCACTTTCCCTCAATGTGACGAAGCAATACATAGAATTGATAGGAGTGAGGAGGAACCAGCCATTTGTCACCATGCTTTCGTGAGTATCAATGAGCTATATGGTACTCAAACTCACGCCATATTCATCCGCGCTACCAAGCCACACACTACTACTACTAAGCGCTAACCAAGGTAAATCAGTCTTTCCAGGTGAATATTGTTCAGCTCGGAAAAAAACCCATTGCTCAGTCTCATCGTTTCTTTTTGCATTTGCCCGTGAGATTGACGGACTTTATATTCATCGAAGAACGTTAAAATGCAACCTAAGTCAACTAACTTGCTATACGCATAGAGTAAAAAATTCTATTATGGTAAGCTGAGTAAATTGTGCTGAGATAACAGCTCAAGGTAGATCAGTGATTAAAGCTCGGAATTACTGGCCAGAATATCAGCGGTTCCAATCCAGGCTTGGAATCTAGAATGCTCCTGGCAAGATTTGAGCAGCCACGTAGCGGCACAGCCCCAGTGCTTCTATTGTATGACAGAGTGGTTATGCATCAAAAGCGTTGCAGCCGAGTCACTATTATTTATCATTACTCACGGTAAGTTAAAGCAAAACTTGATATTCTGAATAGTGTAAAAGGGTTTAGGACGGAGAAGTGTAGGGCAATCACAGTTGAGAGTTCCTGGGTGTTCGTATAAAAAATACTCCTATAAATAGTTTCGTTATATGATGGTGAAAGCTGAAACCAATGATTCGAAACTTCGCTTTCTAAAAACGTCGGAGGAAAGTTGTGAGAAACCAATGCATGGCTTTTTACATGTAAGCCTTCCGATTTCGCTACACAAACAGTCGAAAAACTGTATCACCGAGCTTGATGAATAAAAATGACTAGATTAAAATTTCATTTTGATCGATTCTCCACTGGATGGGCTTGAAATTTCGCCTCACATCCTGAAGGTCCTACGTGAGAAATACAATTAAAGAGGTGAGATAACTTGTACAGTGCGGCATAATCAAATTTACTGACCTCAAATGTTTAGAAGTTAAAATACTCGCGAGCATTGTCGCTGGCGTCAGTACACCAGAATACTAAGTAAACCACAAGCCAAAAATTGCAGCAGTTGGCTGATTATTTTAGGTCCTGAGAATTCTCTTTTACATAGCCATCCTTCAAAAACAGTGTCTTTTGTGTGCCTAGCAACCCACAACGTTTGAAATTTCGTGATGCATTTCACACACTGCCCGTAGCAACAGCACTTTTATTCTGTTTTGCCAATGGTTGAACACTTGAATTTATGTATTTTTTGCATAAATGTCCAACGAGTTCGTGATTATTTTTGAAACAGACTTGCATTTTTCCACATATGATTTTATAGTATTTTGAAATCTATTTCGACGAAAAATAATTGCTTATGTCATTTTAGGGTGATTACAATGAGAAAATCCAAGGTAAATTTTGTGACCCGATCGTAAATGCAAAGAATATCTAGAGCCTGTCCAGCCTTTGGAAATCCGTGGTCTCGACATCACTGAAATTGTGCAAAATGATCCGTTGCCTTCAACGTCGACAATTAATGAGAACAATTTAATTTGGTGTGCTGTTACACTTAACAGCCTTGACTGTAAGCATGATGCCCATTGACTGCACCAAATCTACGACTTGTGGCAGTTACCCAACATAACGTAAGGTGACAACGGCAGTCTGATGGGTCATTCTGTCTTTCAAGAAACTAAAATTTTCTTCAAAATTAAAAAAATAATTCTTATACCAATGGTGAGAGATGTTTAAACTGCAGTTCATCTAGATTTACACCCTTTTTGTGACGCTAATTGCGATTTATTGTAGAATAAATAGATTATATCTTGGTTCGCTAATAGCCGAGTAATACGAGCACATTACTACGTATTTTGAAGGAAAGGCATAACAGCACCCTAAATTGAAGTTGGCGCCCGAAAAGGAATAAAACTCAGAAAGTAGAATATTTCAATAGAAATCAAAGTACAAAAGTGAATGTGGAATCCTACTCATCGTCAGTATTAATTTGCACCGACAAGTCTTTCGGTCACCCTTCAATGTATCCTTGAAGTTCGTAACCAACACTGTTGCTTAACTAGCTTCGAAAATTCTTTTTAAAATAATTTTGGGGTCAGCGTCAAGAGATCCATCAGCTTACTAACAAAAAACTGAAACGAAGGCATATAGAACTGCGCTAAACTAAAAAATACATAAACCTATTCGCTTCCTAAGCAAAAGATCAGATTTTTGGTTGTACAATTTGTACCCTTTTCATCGAAATTCAGTGGGTTGTTTTATCGTGTCGATGGACGCACAATTTTTACTAGTAATTAGAACAAAATAGGTTAACGGGAAATTTCTGTGCGCTTGAACTGCCAACTAAAAGTAATTTTGCCCGGTAAAACAAAGGTAGTAAAATGATCGGTGTTATGGTTTTATTAAATCAATTGCTGACTTGTGGTCATTGAAAATAACGCTGAAAAGCCTGCCGCATTTGATATAGCGAATAATAGAAAGAAAGAAAAAACGATACACGCGTCCGTGGATTACTTAAATCTTTGGAAATGTGGACAAAACTTAGGATGCTGATGGCAAAAGGAATCACTTTAAATCATTTGCTTTATTCTGACTTCTTGCAACTTAGCATGTAGTGCAAGTTTATTCCTCTCCTGTTATGCTCAGCAATTTGGTTCCAAATGAATAGTTAGTCATTGTTCTAGAATGATCTCTTTTGATTGAAGAAACACTAACTTTCCCCTAAGTTTCCCCGAATCGTTCAAAGTGGCTAAATTGAGTGGAAATGTAACTACCAAACATTTCTATTTCTTTTTTCTCTCATAGCATATGACGGCCGCAGAGTGGAATGTCAAACATTTAGAGCGGTTGATATGTTGGCACAGATAGCAAGCTTTCAGAAAAGTATCGACAAAAAATACGCTCCGTCCAATCTGACACTCACTCGGTGCAGTTTCCCACAAACATATGTTTAAACCAGCTTCAAGAAGTTTTCAACCGTCTTCTTCCGTCTTCATTCGTAAACGTTAAACGCGCTGAATCCAAACACGGTCTTTTACGAACATATCAAGTTTAGACGCATACTAAAGGCTGTTCATTAAATTACTTGTGTAATTCACAATTGAAATGGTCTCCACGGTACGGTAACTCGTATCATTATTGTTCCAACATTTTTACTTGAATCCAAGTTGCAAAGGTCGTATGTTGTATCCAGTTCAAAATATCAGGTAGATTTGATAGCCTACACAGTTTTGTAACTGACTGCTGGTGCTTTTGGGTATCATGGTATCACATTAACTAAGATTAATAACTGGAAACCTGATGCCGTACTGGCTGACGACTGGCCCCGCTACCATTTTGGGTGCAGAATCGATTTATCGTCGAGTTTCAGCTACAAGGGATTTGGCATGAAACGCCTGACGTAAATGTACTTTTTAATCGTACCAGCCAACCCACAAGACATGTATGCACTTCTTAAAGTTAAATGTCTCCAGTGTGATACAGCTGTTATCGCACTTTATGTAGCACGGTGTTCAAAGTTATCGAAGGCTTACAAGATCTAATACACTCACGAACGTGACAAAATATGCTAAGGAGATCTACTTTACCAGCAGCTTGAAGGTTCAACGGCGTTATAACTGTTGCTTTTCAATGGTATAGGGAAACAAATTTTGGTCCTTGTTTATTAGAATTGTCTTAGGAATAGGCTATGCAATGCTGCTTAATCTGTGACGAAGTCTAGGCAGCTGACGCTCTAGCGCGCCAGAATTTTGTGATTGGAAAACTAGGCCAGAAAGAAATACAGAAAGAACTCAGATGATTTTGGCGCATATTGAATTGAATTTCGTCGCTTCGTCATGTCTGCCCAACATACTTGGTCAGTTACAATTCGAAAATCCATCTCGGTCTCACAGTGGAGCAGCTGTCCACTTCCTTTAAAAACGTTAGGTGACATGTCTGGGTTTTAGCCCTTAAAGAATTAACATCAAGTTCAAAACGTTTGTCGGAATATTGGTACCACAAGTGCATTTATTAGATGTTGATCAGGGAAAAGCAACACCAAACCGCGCACTGACGACACCCTCTTGCTTGGTGAAGAACCTTATGCAAACCTAATGCCAAGCTAGAAGAAAAGAACACTCATGTAAAAGAAATATGTGAGAAAAGACAATTCGTACTCCAGTCTAAATAAGGAACTGTTGTTAGTGCATGTGCTGCATTACCGTTAATTTACCATTAATTTGATCCTGTGTACCAATATGCAGCCACAATTAACCGTAATAAATTAGGGGCTATCGGGAATGATATTTAGTTCCTTTTTCCCGATGAACCCTGAAGAACACCGAATCACACTCTGGTCGCACATCCTAGCGGAGCTACGTGTTTTCGTGTACTTATACTACCTAGCAGCTCCACGGTGCACACCAACTTGTCACATCAAAAATAAAAACATAGTAATTCCCGTTTTAGTGTATCTTTTTAGTTTATTTTGTGTCCCACCTGTCAGGATACAATGTATGGTTCAAAGCTCTGACGTTATTGTTATCTGTAAAAAATCAAATCCAGTATATTTTCTGACCTTAACTAAGCTGCCTTGTTTGAAATTTGACCTTCCAAGGGAAAAAGAATGTTACTCGCAAACAATGGCATTGTCAAAAAGGCGCGTTTTCCAGAAAGTCCAAACTGTGCAAAATAGAGTCAACCAATAAAATCTGTACCAATTTCTATAGAAACATATCTCAGTTTTTTAGAGCTACCTGAAAGAATGAATCGCATTCTATCTTATGAGAATGTGACAGTAAGAAGAACGGGCATACACATTACGGAAGCAAAGGCATTACCGAATCAAAATGTCAACTTGTTTTCTGGCTATGCAGTCCAAATTATTGTTTGAGTGCCCGCTATCACCGCTTTCCCTGTGTTTGTAGTACGCGGTGGCTTGTTGCCCGACCTTAACCATGCACCTATGTTTACTTTTTGTTACGAAGCAACAGCCAGGGGAGTAGGGAATTCAATGAATTATTTCATTTCCTGAGAATACAAAACAGAGCTGGAAAGAACACCTTAAAGAATTCAGCGAGTAAATTGATGAATGGCAACCACTTACGTGACATAAACTAAGCTATGGGTGAACAAGTGCACAGTACTGAAAATATCAATAATTCAAATCCTGGAGACTATTTTTACGTGTTAATATCCACGTGTAATTCCAATTATGTGATGAGGCAGTGAATCACAGAAACTTAAGGAAGAGCACTGCAGGACGCGAGGAACTGAGATCGTTGATAATATGTTGGGCAGTTAATTTATGCATAACTAGGTGCAAATCTGTGAATAGCAAATGCAGCACATGGAGAATATTCTAAAAAGGTATTTCTGAAGGGAACTCACAAAAAGGATATGTGAGTCATTCGAAGGTCTTTGTTCGGTCAAACCAGTATCAATCGTTCATCTATCTACTTCAGTTGTCAACACACATTTAAAAGAAATTTATTGAGACACCAACTTTTACTGTATGTTTACTCTACCTAGTGCTAAAGAATTATGTGAGAGCCTCAAATATTTCCCAAGAAATCTGTTTGTGGCAGTGAGGACCATTTAACAAAGAATGGGGAAAGTGCCATTGAGAAGAATCAAACCTTTCCAAATCACTTTGAAATTACACTATTGAAGTTAGCCAGTTGATTAGCTGTGTGACTGTCACGTCGAACCAAAATTTCACATAAAACCACACAGTAGTTTAATTTGCATCACCGAATACACAGACATTTAGAATATTACAAGGCGGTACAATCCTCAGGACATTGACCTGCACTCAGAAGCTTGCAATATTACCACTATCAGGTGTGTAACACACTGAAAACACTTCTCTATAATCCATTTGAATTCTGATGTTACGTAAACTGCTGGACCGATGCTGAACAAAATATGCTTGCCTGCCTTAGGGACAAACGCTTGCCAAATATAGCCTATAAATACATCAAACTTTGGTAGGCAAATTCAAAACTGCATGATTTTGCCAGATTATTTTTGTAAAAAACGCACAAACAACGACAGATCAAGATATACCATTATACGGAAGCAATAACCAAACAGGTTATGCAAACCCTTATCTGTATGGATAGAAGGTAACTATAATCCGTGTTGAGTTTTCTCAGTAAAGGGGATGAAAACTTTGCCGAATACAACACACTAGCCAGTAAAGACATTCAGTATGCCTGACTTGGTTGTCTTTTGCTCTGGATAATAACTTCTTACTACTTTTCAGTAATTTTGTCCTTTTTCTCAACGCGCTTATGTAAGATTTGCATCTCACCGTCCCTCTAACAGAAAAGTGGTGCGTCTTTGAATGTGTAAAAGGTTAATTCTGAAGGAAATTATGACCATTTGCAGCTGGGACACTGAACAAGCAAATACGACTATTGGTCGGACAGAACGGTCGAAAAAATCCCAGTCAAAGAGGTGCCAGCCAGTTATTAAACAAAGCGTGGAAGCTTGTCTTGTTAAACCGTATGGCTAACAGGACACACAAGTATCATGCTAATATCTCAACAAAAGTACGCGAGCTAACATTATAAAAATATCCACGTTACCTAAGGAAAGCTTCAGACAGTCTCCCTAAATATCAACCGTCAAGTGAATTTTCATTCATCTTAATATAGACCACTCACGTTAAACCAGAGAGTTGCTTACAATTCTACGTACCTTCCTCTGGTTAACAGTTTGTGACTAGAGGCCAGAGCTTGATCAAAGTAATCTTAGACCAGGTTGGAAACTGAAGAGAGAAAGAGAGTAAGAGTGCCTGAAAACCGTAACCAGGCAATTAGATAAAAATCCATACTGCCTCCGCGATTTAAACGGTGAATTAAAAGATAAGCCCTGCCACGCACACCTAGTTGAAGTTTAAGTAAACATTGTGAAACGCTGAATCAACAGAATGCAAAAAGAAACGGAAACTAGAAAGCTGTAAAGCCATTTGCGTGCCACGTTATCAATGTTAGTAACGACGCAGTGAAGCAAGCACTTATGGAAGGTCAATTATTTCAGCAAAATTCTATCGAGCAGGCTTCACTTAGGCCGGGTGGTTTTCAGTGACCTACAGCGAGATGATTCATGAAATGGCATTCCGCTACAAATGGCAATATTACTCACTGTTTCAAACTGGCTTAATTCTGATGCCCAGTGCATCCTTCCTGAAGCTGCAAAAGTAAAGCTTTTGTACCACCAATGGAAGCACCACGAGTAAACAACCTATGCTTAATTTCTGAGTTGTTTCAACTTGAATTTCTCCCTTCGTAAAACGGTAGGAACTGCAGAAAATTGATCTACAGACTGTGAAATGGAAAGTTCTCTTCTTGGACAGCGTTGGGATCCGATTTCAGAGGATTGAGTGAAATAGTGACTCTTCAATGTGGGGAATGAAATGCTGTTATTTTCAATATCCCGTCTCTTCAAGAGCGAAGATCATGAATGTACAGTTTAGTTAGCTGGATAAAACAGTCTACAAGTAATTGAAGTGTATCACTGGTTGCCTAGGTTCCAGAAGCAAACCCCTGAAAGGGTGAGTGCATTCAGGAAGCCACTGCGGCGATTCACTCAGCGACCAAGGGCATACAATAATACAAGGGCATACGATAATTAAGAAGCAGCTAATCAATCCCTGTAGGCCAAAAACTCTTTTTGAGGTAGATAAAGCCAAGACTAGATTGGCTGGGTTGAAATCACTGAAAACCAAAGTACTTTAAGAGATTTTATTCGCATCGTAAAATCTTATGCTTGTGTAAGTGATATATGTGGGGCTAGTCGGTAGCAGTTAAAAACTTATAGCTACTGTCACTCCGACAATTCCACCATCTGCAGCAGACAAAGACACTTCCAAGTGTTGAATGATGACCAAAAACCCGAGAAGGAGTAAATTGTCCGAAGGTGAGATCCGTGCCAAACGCACCACCTGCACATGAATGGTGAGCTGAATTGTTCAGCCGTAGGGTGCACAACGATTCCAGTACAAGAGCCGATCGACTTACACATTTTAAAACACGCTTTCACCATGCCATGAATGCATTCGAGTGCCAAGATAGATTAGGTCTGCCAACACACATCGGACACTTATTGAAACGCAGCATTAAACGGCTACTTTTATTCACCATGGTTTATCGTAATGCTTTCGGTAAGAAGGCAAGATCAGGAAATTCAGATTATCCATGTATTTTACAGCCCAAACTCAATGTGCTTCGAGAACTGTATTTGATAGTGAAGGGTCAGATTTCGGGTGCTCTCAATATGCTAATTCTGTGGAAGTCTCATGCTCTATCGCCCAACTTGTTCGGCGAGATTGTTTCTTCCGACTAAACAAAGCTAATTGATCTGCTCCAAAACAAGCCCTGCTCTAGCACGTACCCCAAACCACTTTGTGGTAGAGGCGGCAGGCTGCTTTCTTGCTAGTGACCTTAGTTACATACGTACATGTTCCCCTAATGGCCACGTCGTACTTCAGCTGGAATTTAAGGCAACAATGAGTCATTTGGTTGACACTTGAATTGGGCAGACCAATCATTGAAATTGGTAAGGCAACAATGAGTCATTTGGTTGACACATATGAAATGAGCAGACCAATCATGTGAAATTGGTCGACTGAAGCCAGGCTTATCACTTTGACCTTAAATAAGGGAAGGAATCGGGCAAACCTACACAAAACAACACGAGTTTGTTCCATCGAAAGGCATTCATCGGAACAGCCTTCGGTTATTGAAATAGCTGCGTCCAAAAAACTCAGTGCCGAAACGCTAAGCGTGAGAAAGGTCTGGGAAGATAAGATATTTCGACAGTTAAAACGTAAGATTACTGGTTAAACGACGTAAAGGGATTGATCTAGATATCAAAGAGGCATCCGCCAGGACTATCAGGAGAGCTAGGTTGAATCCCAAAGAATATTTGAGCTGTGTGCAATCAAAATGGTATGGAGAAACAATGAAATGCGGAAGAATAGGTCAAAGTCGGAGCGGACTATCAAATATGGCAGCGAAACTGTAATCGCCAACACTTTCTAGACTTTGAGCCACTTTGTTTGAAAGCACCTGTTTGAAATGCATGAACATTCTGACATCAATTCATCCACCCTAGACAACAGTTGCCAAACTGTCAGGCTGGAAATTTACTAGGATCCACTAAACTCATGGCAGGTAAATGCGTCATCAACCCAGAAACGCTCTCCATTGTTAACGCGATGAGCTTTTAGCAACGGTTCGAAACAGTGAAGTATAGGTTGAAAGGTCCAGTGTTGGGTTAACCAAGCATTCTTCTTGAATGAAGACAACAGATTTGCGGGCAGTTTGTCAAGCTCGTTAAACAACCAATAACTTTACCCGACCTACCAATATTCCACGATAACATCTCCGGTCAGCTTAGCCTTTCTGGATGAAAACCGTTCTACTGCGGCCTATCCTTGCAGTGAAAACTCGAAGTGAGTTACACTGTGTCACATATATCATGCTAAATTGGTCTCTAGTCTTTCTCGCCAAATTTTTCCTTCAACAAAATTGGTGGCCAAAAAACGGTATTTGTGTAAATTAGACAATAAGAAATTTATATCACCATACACTCCTTTTTTAAGATCATTTGCGGAAAAGGGGGCAGAATCAGCAGGCTCGCAAAAATATTTACACTCTGGGACGAAGAACTTGAATGCTTTGACCATCTTCATTCTGAACACGGTGCATATGTTTGCAGTGTCAGTACACACAGACGTTAAGCGCGTGCTTCGGTTTGACCCTAGTGGAATGCGTAAATAATTTTTTTAACAGCGACTTGAAACTGGCAGTCGAGAAAATCCTTGAAAAAAGTCCGAAACTTGTTTCTTATTGGCACACCCTAGTAAACTCCTTAGGTGTCTGATGGATAGGTCGGCTACTCATGCATTTTTGTTACAATGGATGTAGTTTATTGGGTTCCTAAAATTTTGGTATCCTTTCTACTGCAGCATTTTTACTTTGCTTAAAGGGCTCCCATTTATCAAAGGTCACGCTGATGAAGACAGTAAAGAGGTTCGAGTCAGTCGAACCATTCGCGTTTGGAGAAAACTTACAAGTTGATTGGTATTCTAAATTTTTTTAAACCAGGTATCATCAGCACAGGATTTAGGTGAGTATAATCCGGATGTAGGTCGAGTGATCGAGTGCTTACTTCAGCATATTATTTTAAGTTCAGCGTGCAAGGTATCAGTTGTAGCCCTGGACACGTTAAATCTCAGCATACGCCATTGATCGGAGATTCATTCAGCTGACTGGTAAACAAAAGTGATTGTCGTAATCGTAATCTGCGGCATAAAAATGGCCGGAGAAATTGCACAGAAGTTCATGCTGCCAACATGAAGCTTACAATTTCATTCCTTCAGATAGTGGGATTGGTCGCCACATTAAAAAATCAAGCAACAATGCAGACTAACTAAGAAAAACATGAATATCTGGATCCAGTTAGTTTTCATACTAGTGCGCTTAATGGATTTCGAGCCAATAACTAGCATGATTGACGCTTTGTCAGCCATTTCATACAGTGTACGAAAGTTGGTATTATTGACGATATCTAAACAATAATGATAAGCTGTTGCTGTTTAAAAAAATCATTTGTTTGGCGCCATATTACACTAAGAGTACTCTTATCAAACAGAAGTAAACTGTGTGCACATTTTGTATACACAATATCCAATTTGATTGATTTCCAAGATAATGACTTACGAGCTTTGCACGGGTCCAGCCAGGCACTATTGGGATAAAGCATATATAAATCCTTTTCTGGTTCAAATATCACGCCTTTCGGGATGATGATTTCTTCTCTTTTCACAAATCTTGTCGTTGAACTATTCCAAACAGGAAACAATCTCGGTTTCCGACGGTCTCGGTGGAACAACGTCTGGTTCAGTGGGTCGAAAGACGATGATTTGTCTTTGATGCTCTTGAACGAGCGAAGGATGCCGAAGTAAACGTGGTCTGTGGGATATATGACCTCTGACTGTCTCCCTGCCATTTTTACAGTTGACGTGTTTGGTTGTCTTGTGACCAAATCTCCATAGGTCATGACTGGTATACAAACCACAACCCCAAATAGGAATAAGTCGAGGAATGTCATAGCGCTTCTCAGTTGCCTGGTAGATGTTTTAGTATGTAGAAACATGTAGACAAGACAAGCGTGTTTGTGCTATTGGTGACAAAGCGACGTCCTGTGTCCATGCCACTCAATGTGTAACTCGCTTGTTGGCACGCCAATCCAGGTAAAGCGTATCGATTGACCGTTTTGTGCAATGAATCACATAAACCAAAGCTGTGTGGTGCTGGTGGTAGTGGTCGGTGTGCCACAACATATGTTTACACTATGTCTTCGTCCCACCACCACCAAAGTTGGTTGATATGTATGGCATGAAGGGTGAACTGTTCGACAACCAAAGGCACTATGCACCGAGGAGCAAGACGTAGTTAATCTCGGAAGAATTCGACCGAGTCCGGCTGCAAGTCCAAGAAAGTAGTTATTCGCCCATTTCACCCACTTACTGTCAAGCGCCTGCGCCACAGAATATAAACAGTTTGAATGTGAACCTGGTCACCGCAATATTGCACATCCACGCGGAAGCGACTATAAACGGACACTGCAAGAAGTGGCCAATGGTGGCCAATCGAATTACGACCAGTGGTTTGACGACAAATAGCTCAGTCGTGATTGGATGATTCAAAACAACATGACTACATGCAGTTGATCTCACCGGCCGCCAGTTTCTGATTACATTAAGACAAAAACAGTGAAATTTTACCACACTGGTATTCAAAGGAGTCTCACTAAAGGCTGGGGGCGACATATTTCCTTAGAACGATTTACACACGCTGACGCCAAATGCAGCCTGCAGAAAAATTGTTTATAATTCGGACGCTACATTACACTGACGTGTCTCGAATAAGGCAGAACGTGTAGCGGATAGCCGGCGAAACTCAATTAATTTTCCCATTTTGACTTCTAATGAAAATTTCTTATGAAGATTTGCTTGAGAATGTGATCGCCGTTACGCGGTTCATTGGGAGTTTCGGTACATCTGAGCGAAAATAAACTCATTCATTCACATAAACCGATGGTGTCGCACTTCTATTCGGCAATGGAAGATAGTTTTCTGGTGTATGATGCTAGACCTGAAAAGTGAAACTACACAGAGCTTTTCTAAAAATGTGTACGGTGCTTTATTGCTTGCAGTTCATAAACACAGGAACTGAAAAACTTTTCCTGCAATGTGTTGCTATGCGAAGACATTTTACTCAGTGACAATGGGCAGTGCTACAGAAGTACTTGGCTTCAAGCCGGATTTTCCACTGAAAATGCGTTAACTAAGAATGCCATGGATAAGAGATTCCGTTTATGAAATAGTAGCCATTCACAATGAACTACGATGGTCTCCCAATGACAGTTATCTCATGTTGGGATCCCCCTAAGCTGATGAGCACCGCTGCCTTTGTCTCCGAAATTTAACTACTTTCAAAATGGTAGAAAATTATGAATTTTAAAATTACCCTTAAATTTCTAGATCCTCAGGCCATCTTATCCAACTGGGAAGTCAGAAGAAACGCTGCTTAGCGCTACAGTCTTATGTATGGCAAGCAATATTTGAATGCAATAGTTAGGACATTGATTATCTCTTAGAGTACAGTACAAAAATTTCAGACTAGTTTCGCTTACGTCAACGTCGTTGCGCATTTTCAACGGGATAACTGGTTGCAGATGACGAACTTTTTAGGGAAACCTGTCATAAGCAAATTTTGCCGTCCGTCTTGTTACAGCTCACCGTGAAGTATGGACCCAAAAAACATGGTTGTATGTGGTCCATGATAAACAATAAAGACTCAAAAATTTCTCCGTTGACTGCTCAGATGTGTATCAATCCACCATTTATATTGTTTCGGGTCCCAGGAGGATCATTCTTGTTGCTACGCGTGAATGCCAGTCTCCAGAAGAGACTTTGAGGGCAGTCCATAAACTAATGCGAACGTATGAGAGCTATTTCCTTTGAAATGGACGAAGGCAATGAATTCCGTGCTTGGGCTTTTAGTGAAGACTACTGGATCTCAAAGTAAATTAAACAAATACGCATTTCGTAGGTCGAAATTTGCCGTCAAGGAAGGGTACTTTGACTCCCGTATTGATTAGCCACCCAAATTCTAAAAACCGTCGGGATCGTTGTTTATGACCAATGTATTACAGACGTAAGAACATACATTTGGTCGATAAGATGGTCTGCACAGCGCTAGTTGTGTTGAATCGAAGTCTATATTACCACAGGAATATTTGATGTGAAAATTTGAAGTGGATCAGAGTTCTACTTATCACCATGGTGGATGTCCATCTTTGGTGGTGAAATGAAACGATGGTTTACAGTTCTGAGTTGGGAAGTGCTCCTATTGTCTCCTGGTTGAGGGAGGCTGATAACCCTGGAGGGCTGGTTGAATGAAGCTTACAGTATGTCACTTCTGTTTTTTAATAATATAAATGAGTTCAATTTGGAGTAGCATGCATTGCATCCAAGAGCAGCACCGAATAACATACATTGAGTTGTGTCCTAAGTTCTCCATCACAACCGGGTGTGGCTTCCTCTATCTAGTAATTTGTGCAGCAAAATATAGTATCACCTTCAGCAATAGCACCAGCAGTGTGCCATCAGAATTGGATCGCAAATATTTCAAAGAAGCAAGCAAGAGTCACCTAATTAACCTGTGATTTGTAGCCCGACCGTTTAATCGTTTAAATTGTGTAGTGAGAGTTATTTCTTCCTAGTGTCAGACGACTACTATGTGATAGTGGGTAAATTATCTACCATGTCTGCGCTTGCTAGTTGCTCGGTAAGGCTCTTGTCAGCTGGGATTTCAGGAGTATTTTAGGTGATGACTCATCCCTTAACTGAATCTAACCTACAACGAAAACTGAGAAGCATTGAACAACTGTTACATTCTTGTTAAAGGATCATCATAATGCGTGGATCTCACAAATCCTCAAGGGGGTTCACTTCCGTAGCCTCACGGCCAAGAATTGAAAAGTAAACCATTTGGCCACAGTTGACGACTAGTGTGGTCATCTCGCACTTACAAAGGATGTAGCACCAAGCATACTTCATTCACGAAATCATATCCCATGGTGATAAGTTGCCTCGCTCTTCCAGTGACGGTATTTGTGATCAAAGGTTCATTCATCGTGTCAGCTCTTCCGTTTTATGTGTTTCTTATGGCCTAATAAGATGATAACGTTATTGATGAGCCATCCACAGGCATTAGCTTATTTATCCAACTTCCAGCCAGGAAGTCGCTAATATCCCAGTCATTTCATAAAATGCACACCAACAATTTCTTCCAAGGAAAATAAGTGTTTCTTAGTTTGTCGTCATGAAGTGACTTCTATATCATATACAGTCAATATCAAGAATCAGCCAGCCGTCTGGAAAGGTCGGTCGAATAACGAGTGATCTTGTGAAGGCGGAAAATAGAAAGTTGGTGCACTCATCGGCCAGTATTAAACGCTGGTGCACTCTAAATTACCGCATATTAACGAATGCATATACATATATCGATAGAACACTCGGTAAGTAGAAATTGGTCACGAAGCCCATGTTAAAGCATACAACTGGGATAGACGAAAACCACTCTGTCTTATTAGTAATGGCCCATGAATGTCGTTCCAGAAACGTTTGTTGCGCCTTGCTCTAGGATGATAACAACGCTTTGTGAGCGATATTCAGTTTTGTTCACATTTCAAAGTGCATTTACAGAAATATTTTTTGTACATTCTGATATAACTCCAGTAGATATTATTACAGCCGTGTTATCTTTTTACACTGAAAGAACACCGATGATTCGTCAACCGATAATTAATTGCAGGAAGGATTACCCTAAGTTTCATCGTTTAATCCTACATACAAATGGTTTAATATGGTGACGGCACTGGAATAACAGCTTCAAAGAACTGTTTAGGATACTGTTGTGTTATTAAACCTACCTTGGTTCAGATACAAGACCTAGTAAGCTATCTCTCCTACAGAGGATAACAACAAGAGTGAACTTGTTTGGGTATATAGGTTATACGGTGAAGTAAGTTTTTTGCAATGTGGGATTTAAAATTTTTTCACCTATGGTTTTCGTCCTTCAGGCGAAGACAGTCCTTGCTCAAAAACTGGGAAGCACTGTACAGCTGCTCCATCTTTACCGCGGAAGAGCAGCAGTGCGCACCTCAATACACTACAAGAAGTTTCCAACCGCCCACCCCTCAGGTGTTAGTCTGAAAACTTGACAGCTCGGTCATGAGCGGCCGATCAACAATAATGAAATAACTGCCAAAATTGGAAGGAGTATCTTGGGACCTACGTTGTAACTGTCAATACCACGGAGGTTGGAAATTCGGCAATATTCGGCTCGGAGTCACGCCGGCGAAATTTAGTCCTAGGTGCGCCGTATACGTGCCGGCAACGTTAGCTTATGTGAAGGTGAAAACGGACAGCGTTCTCATTCACTTGTGAATGAGAAAGGTGAAAGGTAATACACCAGCTACTCATACCCGTTGCACCTTAAGACTGAAAATGCTTGATTGTTGGTTTGTTCGCAGTTAAGTTGCAAGATTTACACCGCTAATCGAGGCGATACTGTCGATGCGGAGTTGAGTGGGTAAATTCTTCTCAGACTGCCAGTGCTTATTTGGTTTCTTGACAGCATCTGAAAGCTCTGAAGCGATTGGTTGATACCGAGGTTTTCGCGTTATTTGATTGGTCACCTGCGAAAATGAATTGTTACGTGGTTTTACTCTCTTGAAACTAATTGGTTTGTTGGGGGGTTCAGTTCGACAGTAATATCCCTCTGTCGTTATTGGACCGTCTTTTTCTTGATTTTGGGTCCGAATTTGCCACACTTTACTGGCTAATTTTGAAACGTTCTATTTTTAGTAGCTTCTTTTCTTTGGTCGCATCAGTTCGTCGGTTGACGTCAGATTGCTTGAGTTACCAGGTGGTTCAGAGTCTCATAACTATGTAGCTCTTTTTTCCCGTAGCGACTGGTGGACTAGGTCGATGTCGATTTGTTTGCCGGTCAATTTTTCTGTGGAATGGTACTCCTACATAAATTTTCGATCCCATTTTGTTCATGTATGAGCAATTATCCTAACACTGTCCCGGGTGAACTGGTGCCAATATCTGTCTTCGCCAAATGAAACAAGTTACATTTGGTTATGTCTTCTTCTAGAGAGTTTATGTGCCCGTATTCTGGTGGCAAGTTTTCTTCCAGTTTGGTCGGCATAGTGCTCGTCACACAGTGTCGCATATCGTTTTACGAAGCACTGCCAAATTTAAATGCTCCCTGAATGTCTGTCTAGCAATGGACACAAATAGCGTAGTTCACTGGGGAAATATTGCTAAGCCTTCAGAATTACTGCTATCAAATGAACCTCAAACAAATCAGTTTCAGAGCTACTATCCTTCCTGAAGTGATGAAACAAGAAACTTTCACTATAACGACAAAATTCGTTACTCCCGTGATGTTTTGAAATCCAGGTATTTGAGTTTCTATGAGATGAAAACAGAAGTAACAACGTAAATAAGAAGTGTCTATTTTGGCACAGCCTGAGAAACTTTTTCAGTTTCCTCCAGGTCAGTAGAAATCAATTTATCGGGCAGTGTTGTTCACTAATCGGGAATTCAAGAGATTTGGAATATAGAGTGTTGCATCTTCCCTGTTTATCTGCGCTGCGCACGACTGACTCTAGAGATCATGTTTTAGGGAACAACGTTTTTCTCTGTATGCTGGCCTACATGAAATCGGTTTCGAAGACAATTAACCTGTGAATCTCACAATTCACGCCGGTGGATTTAACGTTTCATTTGAATTTGTCTTTGTCGGACTCACTAACTTCGATGACCTATGTGGTCCCTAACTAGATGATCATTCCATTATTAAAAAACCTGTCCATCAATTAAGGGAATTCGGTACTTCTGGCACAAACCTCCAAATGTCTAGCGAAAGGCATCCCTCCATTTTTTTAAACTTGCCGAAACAGCATTTTTTATTTCCTAAACAACCAGGGTAATCTTTGTGTTACAAAAATGCACCCCTGCAAATTTAAATTTCCCGCTAGCGGTATGTTGGAAGGGGCGTTTTACTGAAGAAACGAAAATCACCCAATTGATCGAGCAAAATTAAAATTCTCAAAAACGCTAAATCCACTGAAATGCGTCCACACAAGTAAACATATAATTAGCAAACGAAATAGGAATAAACAAAATTCGCTGTGCAAAATATCATGCAGAAATCCCGCGGGAGAGGCCAAATTAAGTCCGTTGCACTTCCGGAAAATGACACAAATACTCCACAAGAACCCAGCATGAAATATACCCGTTTGAGTGAGGATATTGTCAGTAACCAGCAACTCCCAGATGGTAGCATGAGTCTATAAACCAACAACGCATGACGGCTGATATTCCAATTCCCCAGTGTGTTTTGATGTCACGCTTGTGATGCCTAAATGGAAGGCATTGGGTTCAATGATTAGCCTTAGGTAAACGGTAAACGTCATACCATTTTGTTCCACGTTATAATTCCGCTTCAGCGCTATGATGCAGTATAAAGGCTGCAGAGAAGATGAGGGGCGCTTTGCAATTTGATATCACATAACTAGCAATTTCGAATTCAAAAACATGCGTTGCAATCTGTTTTTGTTAGAACAGTACAATTGTAGCCTAGACGGTGCAGTGAGCAAAGAAAGAATGAGGCGCGTTCAAAAGATTGAATCATTTTAGATCATAGCTAAAAGATAAAGCATAACGTATGACCTTCCAGTCGTATTGACTATCGCTATCGATAGTGCATTGTTTTAACCTGGAAACAGTCTGCAATCTACTGGAATAAAAATAACAATATAATGACATACATACTTTTGAAATTCTCCCGTAAGGTCATTCTATCGAACTTCAGAAGATTAACAGGAGACGAATCAACGTTTGGTGAGAAGGGCTGCACCTTTAGGTCAGGTTTTGTTGAGGTCAGGAATTAATCTGCTGAACTGTGGGATAAACTTGGAGAAATGCTTTCTGGCATGACCGATTGCAGCTAAAATTAAAAGCAGGTGATTTACATAAGTAGAAGCTCATTGAAAGCCTCAGGTGATCTGATGGGAACCGTGAATTTGCATGCCGCTAAATAAAATTTTTTACGCATGTAGCAGATGCTACGTCCGACGAATGAATTCGTACCACTGGACGAGTATTACACAGGAGAAGACCTTCGGTGCGTCGTTGGATGCCACTGTTAGCTATGTTTGGTGAAGTCTGATCTCATCTGATCAATGCGTTGTCTTGGGTCCCACTTTGAGTTTTTTTTACTCACCACATATTTTCTCAATAACAACACCAGTAGTAATTACTGCTTGTCTAGAGAGTTGCCCCTAATCTTGTTCGCCATTCAGGTAACGGCAGATTAAAAGCCGCATGCATTGATTAAATTCTTTCGCAACACTTCACTCACCACGGGAAGCGCACGTGGCACATCCGAGTTTTTTCAAAGTTAATCCCAAGTACAATTGGCCAACCTCTGCAGTTAAGTGCTCATGAGGTTGCTGAATAAGTTTCAGAGCAGCTGAAGCGTAGCCCGCCTAAACATTTACTTTGGTAAATACATTCCCCAAAAATGGGCTAGTTCCACTCTTTGTAGGATGGTTTATAGGTACTCCAGATGGACAACTCATTGTGTTGCTCCGTACATCGCTCAAATACAGCGAGATGAAAGCCAGTTCCTTGCATTTCCAGAAACAGTGCATCATTAATGATATCCATCAGAATTTCAAAGAATCTCTCTAGAGTCTTCAGTTCTTAGTGGCTGACACAGGGTTGGAATTGCTGATCCAACTATTTAGCTTAATGTTTATTTTCTTCTCTTTGTATACTCATCAACGCAAAAGAGGTTAGTACTATAGCACTTGACGGAGAGGTGTACGCTTTTTCTGGGCACCACTTTCCTACGAAAAATTGTAGCACCGTTCCGAAAGTAAATATTTTTGGACATGAGCTTTGCCATCTCAACAGCATGATAAATGCATCTGTGCATCTTTAGCAGTCGCAACTGCCGTAACTTATTCGTCCCGTTTTCTGTAGAAACATACCGTTTTCGCTCCTCGTTAATTTTGCCAAATTCAAGCCCGGGCTTTCTGGTGTCCAGTGGTAATACAGTAATGGTTCTTTCGACCACTCTCTTGAAAGTTAAACAATTCATTCTTCATGCAGTGTGCATAAACAATTTGGTCATGCTGCTGGTCCCTCAGAGGTACATTTTATCTTCGAATGACAGAAAGTCCACATACTGATCGAGTCACATCTATCAGACATCCTTCATCTGTTCACAAATATCCAAAGTCCAAGTATGAGTCGTCACATTCAACGGAAATCAATGTACTGTAATCAAAAACTCTTAATAATGACAAGGAAATTTACTTCTGTCGTCTATTGGAACCGCACTGCAAACAAACACTAACATGTCAAGATAGAAATCTGTTAAACAGCTCTGCGGAAGCGCTTACAAGCACCAAATTATTGTTAGTATTATCCTCTTATATCCGTCAACTTCGCCGTTACCTTGGTTCTATTTGAGCCTTCATATTTTTCCCTCTGGTTGCTATGACGCCAACATACAACAATAAACGTATACATAACGCACACAAGAGGCCGATTACTCTTCTTAATTGCCCGTTTTTGTAGGCTACCCTGGAGCACTCTCGTTGTTCGTGAAATTACTGTAACCGTTCGTTGTGAGCACGTGAGGAACCTAACGAGCTGTATTGACAAACTTGAGTGCGAGGAATAATAAACTACTAGGTTAGAAAAACAATGGTCTAGACAAGTAGATTAACTGGTGGGTAGTCAAATTGTCCAGACTGTAGCAAACACCCACGCATTTCTTGAATTTTTTCTGTTCCTCCGACCTGTAACGTACACAGCAGTCGCACGTATGGTGATTCGTGAGCCTTCATTATGTTAACAATATTGAAATTTAGCAGGACTCGTTAAAACGGTGACCGCTTCCTATGCTGTTTATGCTACCCATCACAGATAATGACTGCGCTTGAATAGCGTAAGCTGGTTTAGTAAATTCCAAATCCGTTAAATCATGGCATCTGGGGAAGAGTGGTCCAGGGGAGAGCTTCAGCTGTTTGCAAGATCAAACTAAATGATTCCATCAGTACTAAAGATGTTTTAGAATGAGTGTGAAAGCAGTAGTAATAGTGTGTCCGGTTCTTGGAATTAGTCTAACAATAACGTCAACATCCAACACTATGACCATAGTATTTTGCCAAAAGAAATAGCATTTGTTAAACTCCACCTGAAACGACCACATTACCATTTTCTTGAAGATGGGGGAATCTGAAGCCAGACCGTTTGAAAGTTGACCATTGACACTTGACCAGCAGAAAAATATGGGTAGTCTGTCATCAAAACGAAAAGGTTTGCTGCCGTTTTCTCTTGATATAACCGTTGTAAAAAGCGGTAGTGGGGTTAGTTTTTACCCTACACTTGCCTGAGGACTTGAGGGAATTACTGAGCTTCCTTAGACTACCGCGTAAAACTCTCTTCTCTGTGCAAGGACAGCCCAGATGAAATCTGCTTAAAACCCCGATTGTCGTTTACACCAAGGTTAAACTTGACTTTTGAGGAGGTATCTAGAAGGCCGAACAAAATATAACACTAAGAATTGTCGTGGTTCAAGGAGCTCTTGCTTCAGGCAACACTAATAAGATTCAGTTAATCATTTTATTATCTTCGTCTACAAAGTCTTTAAACATCCGGCATCTAACGGAGTCGGTATTCTCGGAAATCCCCTCTCATGTAATTGATCAACCAGCATACTTCTGCCTCGTCGAAACTATTTTGATAACTTTTTACACGGCGCCGGTCAATGAAAAAGAAAGAACACTGAAGGCCCACCAACGTCGAATCTAGACCTGGAATGCTGCAGGCTTCATCGACATGGCCTGAGAAGCATGGGGCTTTTACTTCCAAAGAACTGCCGAATGAACTGGCCATTCCAGAAAAGTTCTAATTGTCGACTGAAAACCAACCAAATGCTGGTCAGGATGCTGACTTCTCTCAAATTTTGCATGTAAGTGGAAACAGGAAATGTAGTTGGATTCTCAATTGCTAGGCATCCGTGTAGACGTTTAATGAATATTATGCTCCAAATGTCACAGTGAAGTTTTGTAGCTTCCAACATTTCTCTAGATTTCACTAATGGGAGCTAAGCAGGAACGAGTGGGCATACATCTGACAGCTGTTGTTTAAGCTGCTAAATGAATGAATAGTTTTCTTTTTAGGGATGGAAGCAAAACCTGGACGGGATCGGACAACCAACCCGACCTTTAAACTGTAATTCATTGACAACAAAACCCAGCATATATCTATGAGCCATGTGGTTATGAAGTGAGGTTGCCCCTAAAAAGGTATCTACTGAAGTAACTGCAAGATCACTCACTCATTTTTCCCGTTTCTCCGGGCTTATTGGTAACGATCTGTACAGTAAAACGGGACACAATAGTATGCAACAAGGAGTTTCAGGTAAATATGTTATTTGATTGAATGCTATTGCAACTATTGGATTCGGAAGATAAAGCTTTCAGTGGTTTCGGAAAACTGAAAGCCGTGTAGCTTCTTTCGCTGCTGAGGATTGGAATTCTTCAGGATTCTAAGACAGATTCAAGATACCGCTTGGTAAGTGTTCGACCGGTTTGGATAAATGAGAAAATCTTGAAAAAAACTGAGCCACTTTTCATAAAGGCCTCGTAGGAACTTTGTGAGAGCATTTCTTCGCGTAAAAAGTATGTGCAATCTGTTTTTTTTCAGTAGCCCAACTGTCTCAAAATAAGTCAACATTGATAAGTCTTTGAACTCTTGTCATAATCTTGATGTACACTGTCCGAATCTCTACTTATGTCATTCTGAACATGGCACGGAATTCTTCTCATCTAAATATATGTGTGGCTAACCAGTCGCCACCAAAAGTAACTGTTTTGCATAGTTTGCAATGAACCACTCCGGAGCGTTTCCCTTTGCTATAAGCGAGCACAAGATTTTTTGACTCAGTTCAGCCACAAACCTGAAGAGACTGCTTCTGCTGTACGATATCACGTTTTTAGGTGGCTTCGTATCGTTTACTATGTGCACGATACCACAAAACACTATCCAAAAGACAAGCAATTATTTTCATCAGCTATGCAGTAACTATTGGGTCGCCACAAGACTTGGGTACTATTTGTTTCCCCTCCGTTTTCCACTGAGACCGAAGACAACAGTCGATCCGTTTTTATTTGCATGTTTGATTGTTGCCATACAATATCCAGCTGCCACACAGGTGGAATCCTAAATCATAAAATGTTTGGGTTCTGTAAACATCACTTCTCAAATATAACCAGTGTTGAATCTAGCTAACAAGACCTTACCAAATGCACTTTTGATCCATGAAATGAAAATCGACTGTTTGGGGATAAACCAGCGCAAATCAAGTGGTAAAAAGCAACTCCTTATTCATGCATTATTCATTCATTATTCATCCATGGTAGAAGGTACGCTTTATACTAAACCAGTTGACAGGTAAAACAAAAGGTTAGATGATTTCATACTGCGTCTTCGGCCTGGCTGGTGGATTACACATCTTGCTGTTGAGAATTTGTTGCCATATGATTGGCTAAAAGTGGATTGAGGTGCGTTCAAAACTGTCCTGAAATTCTTGAAGGAATGTGTGAGTGTTTTTTTCTTGGCTCAGAAACCAGTCACTGGATCTCACAATCGAATAGGAGGGATGCATTTGTTTAGGTTTTATGGAACCGGTTAGCAAATCTCAAAAAATATACTGGAGAAGGATTTCAAACTTCAGAACTAGTGAACTTCATATAGCAATCAACTTTGGAAAAAAAGAAAAAAGAATTTCACTAAAGGTTTCAGAATTTCAAGGAAACTACTCACAAGTTTGCAGAAAACTCTTCTACAGCCCACGAACGATTTTCCCCAACTTTTGGCACATCAGGTAGGCACATTCCTCGAGATCCCGTCAGCCTTATGTACCACTTTAAACAAAATCGGGCTTAGTTTGACAAATACACTCATTTTCATATCAATTTGGTTTTCGCGAAAGACTCAACTGGATCTCTTGTCTATGATATTCTTCACCTGAATGTGCTGCACGAAGGCCGCCTCATGTTCCATTTGGCACGATATTCCAGAAATTGCAGTATATTTTTGTTAGGCAGACATCTGTATAAACTAGCCCAATTTGGGCTTAGGCAAAACATACGTTCTACAAAAACTCGGGGACTGCACCTACCTAAAGGGCCCAAAGACGAAGGAAACAGCTGATGGGCTGTCGAAGAGTTTTCAGCAACCTTGCGGGTAATTTCCTTTAGTAAGATATCTGCAATATATCAAAATATCGTGCCGACTGAAACATAAGGCGGAATTCGTACAGCATATTTAGTTGAAGAACACTATAAAGGAGTTATTCAACTCTCTCTCGTGAAAACCAAACAAATATGCGGAATAACTTTGGAAACTCTCAAATGACATTCAGAAAAGAAAGCAAAGCCAGTCCAAGCTAAACAGCTGAGAGGCACTCTCAGGCTGTTTGGGAATGGTAAACTGTACACCTCTCAGGATACCACAGGTAGGTTGTTTGTACGCTTAAACGATATGTCAAATGGCCATAATCAACTGCTCAGAAGTACGAGTACCTCTTAGACACCACTTAGACGCACACTTAGTATTTAATCACAGAAAGCACTCCACGTTGTTACTTCCCAATTGGATCCTTGAGGGATTCCAGTTTTAAACACTATATACGCTGCTGACACTGTGTGGATCTAGAAATTTTCAACTAAGATTTTATTCCGCCCGCATAGCGAATTCATGGTTAAAGGGTGAGAAACACTGCACGGTATTTTCATCCTCACTCGAGTGCGCATTTGACGAAACTGCAGAGTTCCGGCCGGAGTACGGAATCCATAACTGTTCAGCCATGAGCTGTCGATGAGCAGTGTGGCTTGCTTCACTTACAAGATGAAATCTTAAATAGAATGTCCCCAGATCTCTTCATAGTAGCGAAATCTATAGAGACCTCAGAGTAAGAAAAAATGCACTGCCGAGTGAGGTTTCCAGCCGAGGTATCGTCAATCAAGGAGCCAGTCAAGAAGAGACCACATGATATGGATTCCGTGATTGAGGAATATCGGAACTGCATCCTGTGTAAATGCGAGTTAATCAAACTGCTGACCAGACTTCTGCAGACAGCTGGCTAAGTATCATGACTACATGCCCGGGGTTCCAAGGCTCTAAATTCTCTGCAATTTCCTCACGTATGACAATTAAAAATTAGAATGAAGTAGATGTACAGTGCTTCTCAGCTATTCAGCATAGATTGGCTTTACTTAAAGGACCAGATTTTACTACGAAAGGACCTTAACTCGTAAAATAAGTCAGCAGTATCAACCGTGTGCTTGGTGAAAACCGATCGGGGTCGTAATGTGACACCTGGCTCATCTGGCAGTTGTTATGTGTCGCAGGATCTAATCTCACTAGACTTTCACACAAGGTATTTTTGCTAAAAATAACTCTGAACTAATTACGCACAATGCTTGGCTTTTGGCCATTACAATGAGTTCCAAGTGACTCCTAGAGTGTAGGTTCAGAGACGAGTTCGTGGCCAGCCTAATTAGCTTCACTTCCAAAACATATATTGATTGAACTTATTATTCCAGAGGTTGAAAACAGTAAACTGTACAATCAATAAGTGTTTTGCTTTTTATTCCAAAGCGTTTCATTATTCACAATTGTGGTGTAACCCGCTGTGAAATCTTTTTAAACATATATTTTGCCCTTTGGGGCTTATCTTTTCGCTTTGCAACAAAACACTTTTCGTCATAAATTGAAATAGCCTTGTATATTTGATGAACTGGAAAATTTATGATAGAAAAGGTTTTGGATGGTTCACCATTGTCATACCCACAATAACGGTTTTGCAGCGGTCTTGGTAAAATTTTGATTGTTCAAGGCTAATCTCATGAACATCCATAATGGCATCGTGTCAATTTTATCTAGCGGGACTAACACAACTCCGGTGATCAGCAGCGTTAGGACTGTAAATCTTTTTGTAGATCCTTTTCGATCACTGTGCACGCAACAGGAGTGTCTACAGAGTGTCAGGCTGCCTGTGATACTTGAAAGCACAGTGCAACGCAGCACAGATATCAAGTGAGATCTGGTTTGCAGAAGTTCTGAATAAGGTTAATCCAAAATGGTTGTCCGCCACTGTGAGTTCTACGAGGCTGGAGGCTGAGTTGCATTGACAAATACAACAGAAACTCCACAGTATCTCTTTGGCTGATCCCATAAATCAGGACCTCATAATGATTGAGGAATCAAAAGATGAAAGGCAATATTTTACTATTTTATTTTCTAACTAGGCAACAATATGTTTAAGTCCTTACACTTGTCAATGATTATAATGGGAGTAAACTATCACATGACAAGGGAATACGGCAATTTTGTGAACACTCAACTTTCTAACTTGTGACTGATGCAAACACATGTCACATCTCATCAGGACATCGCTAAGTTAACAGGCAATAAATCCGATTTAGCAAATGCACAACAGCTGTTGTTAAATTACTAAATCTCTCTTATCATTTCCAAGTCGATTCAATACATTTGCAAAGGTAATAAAAGGTTTGAGACTACACGGACTACGTTAAATATGTTGGACAGAGTATAAAAAATTGCAGTTCAGCCATCAGGTGATAAAGCATCGGCTGTGCTTTACATATGTGAATATCAAACGGAACAAAGTCAATCTGGAATATGCGAGAGCTTATAGAATTATGTTCCCACTGAACGCGTGCGGCCCACCAGCTAACACAACTTTACTCTACTTTAATGTTATTAGCAGATCGGATCATACAATCAGACTAGAGAAACACTAAACAAGAGACTGCCAAGTTTGCTGGAAACAAACAACAATGGTTACATTTTGAAGGAAAGTTGTTCAATCGTAAACTAGTTTAGATTTTACGAGGGAATCAACAGATTCTTGAGTGGGCCACTCGTTTACGGTATTCGTCAATATACTGCATAAGTTTGGTATACGCTTCACACTAAAAAAACGCGCCGTCATCGTCTTGAACATACAGACTTTGAACAATCCTTTTAGAACTCCGGGAATGACAGCGGAAGTTGTTGATCACTATTCGTATCTCTGAAGTTACATTAGCCCTGATGATGGTCAATGCCAATTAGTCACATGTCGTATCAAAATAAATATTTTATTTAATTTCGAAGGGCGTTCATAGTAGGCCATCCCGCAGGCCATATTTATGTACAGCTGATTATTCGGGCAGTCTGAGACATCCTTAGATTCTTGACCACTGATGACTCAAAATCGAATGTGAGTAAAGAGTTTGCACTGATTTGATTGAGAAACGGGTCTTTGGTGAAGCAGAAGACACTTCACTGGTACATCTAGTTCTACAATTTACAGTGGCTAGATCACTTGAAAAGTTACCGCCTGTCAGGAAAAGCGTTGTTCTTCGTGCATCTTCTGGAGCAACAGAGGCCTAGAAATGTACAGAATTTGACAGAAAAGAAGAAATGGAAATATGCTACGGAAAGTTAGGACGCTGTTGTTGCTGCTCGAATTCCTGGCTAAAGTCTATGTGAACCCTGTTTTGGTTGGCCTCAGACAATAAACGGAATAGCAGCTAACCGATGTCAGCGGCTTTCTTGTTTCTGCCTGAGTTTTGGGAGTGTAGGCAATTTTCAAATCTAGATGCAGGTTTAGAGTTTTTCAACAAAATGCACTTATTTGCTAACTAGATCCATTTTGGCAAGCAAATCTGCCCAAACTCCCTGTCATTCTGATCCCCAACTTAATATGCTGAAAAATGACCTCCCATTGTTTTAGTTGGTACGATGTTCGAGATTACAAAATACGCTTTCTTGACGGAAAACCCTTCAACAGCCCATAACCGGTTTTGCACTCCTTAAGTTTGACCAGGCCCTTGTATTCAGTTTACACTCATCCAAACTTATACACCGTACACATTCAGTTCTAACTGATTCGGTTCGTACGGCTAAGCGTTCAGAGTGATATCCTGGAGGCCAGCGGTTCGAAAATCCCTGAACTTTTCGTGAGATGCGTGCAGCTCGCGAACTGGAGTATGGGTGAAACACAATAAGGGTGATTTTTTCAGCATAGACTGGTTTCACTTACAGAAGAAAACCTCAGTCGAAAATTCCCACATCTTTTCACATTACCAAAAGCAACTTAGCCTGTTATTTGCGCACAATGTGCTGTTGAGGGAAAATTATGATTGATGGAAACTCAAACCTCCGCTTACCTAATGTTAAACAGGATAGACGAAACTAGTCATGCACCTTTACAGATTTCAAAGCAACTTGATAAGTAGTGCGTTTCTTCAAGTTCAGTTTGCACTGTCACTTACGCTAATGAGCGTCCCGAAGTAAATTAACGTCAAAACACCCAAGACAAATTGACGCTGACCACAAATAGAACATGCGCGCACGAACGAAATCCATCTTCGAAAGCAATTAGCCTCACGGCGATCAGAGTATAGCCTCGATCTATAAATTTATAATCTATCTACCTACGGACCTACCTGCTTATCTATCTATCTATCTATCTATCTATCTATCTATCTATCTATCTATCTATCTATCTATCTATCTATCTATCTATCTATCTATCTATCTATCTATCTATCTATCTATCTATCTATCTATCTATCTATCTATCTATCTATCTATCTATCTATCTATCTATCTATCTATCTATCTATCTATCTATCTATCTATCTATCTATCTATCTATCTATCTATCTATCTATCTATCTATCTATCTATCTATCTATCTATCTATCTATCTATCTATCTATCTATCTATCTATCTATCTATCTATCTATCTATCTATCTATCTATCTATCTATCTATCTATCTATCTATCTATCTATCTATCTATCTATCTATCTATCTATCTATCTATCTATCTATCTATCTATCTATCTATCTATCTATCTATCTATCTATCTATCTATCTATCTATCTATCTATCTATCTATCTATCTATCTATCTATCTATCTATCTATCTATCTATCTATCTATCTATCTATCTATCTATCTATCTATCTATCTATCTATCTATCTATCTATCTATAATTAAATGGTCGCGTCCGAAATACATGACTAAGAGAGCCGAACAATCTCTATGGTAGTAACTTGAGCGCAAATGTTCCCCACTCGAATGAGAAGTTTGTTTTCCACTATCGAATGGTGGCGGATGATACGCGGCAGCCTAGTGGTAGCAAGAGATCATTCGAGTTTCCTGAGTCGTCCTCGTCGCTGTTTTGCATCCGGAACATTAGCTAAAGGAAAGAATACAGTGTAGTAAGTTAATAGTGCTCTATTGCAAGAGACATCTATTTATCTTTGTCTATCTTCGTCTATCTTTGTGAGGGCGACTCGCCATGCTTATCTAACGACGGAAGACGGCTTCTAAGTTATCCGAAAAATTCAGCCAATTCAGTGATTGGTCTCTGACGGCTAGATGCAGTAATAGGACGTGCATCAACTGTAATGAAATGACTGTTGCTAGTTTGTGTGAAAAAAAAACATTCTGTACAAATTTGCGAAACCATGGTGTGAATACCTATATTTCCACTATCAGTCAACTAACATAACTTCTTGAATACATAAGAGTTCAGGTCAACTTAACCTAACATAGCATGGATTACGATTTATTTCAAAAACATTTCGAAAATATGAAATCGAGACAACAGGCCAATGCTGATTTGCAACTTCTCAATATACTTAATCCCTCTCACCTTCACGTTTCAACTGTGATCAGCTGACTTGATGTGATCACATGCGAACCACATGCTGAATTACTTTGGTGAGTGACGTCTGCACATAGCTGAAAAATTCTGCTTTTCCCCTTGAAAAGGTCAAAGTACCGCAACAGTTTTGTCTGGAACTGATAGCTGTTACAAGTGAGTTTTTTGTGCACACGTTGGGCGTTACTGTCTCTTAAATGTGCTTTATCAACAGATCGACGTAAAACAACTTATTACGTCTTAATCCCACAACCACAGCACTGTTTTAATTTTGCACTGTAGCAGACACATGATAAGAGTAACATTACGAAAATAAAAATTAAGCATAAAACTGTTGAAAATTCATTTCGCACAAAAATGCGCAAGCACACACTTCAAGAATGAATCGATGGCTTTTGAGAAAATGATGAGTACCTTCAAGTGAAAGAGCAATCATGTTCCGTTTCGTGGTATTTGGTTCGCAATGAAAATGTGGTCTGAAAAAATATCCTGACTTCTAACCTAATAGCCTCGTGACTGTGATTTGTAGTACGTCCTCAAGAAGACTATTAGGTTGGGAGGTGGATACATTACTTTTATCTTATATTCTTACTTCCTAGAATTATCTATCTATTCATGCTTGTAGTGCATCCTACCCTATTCAGTCTACAACATATTGGATATTGTCTCGCATGAACTGCTTTGTGAGCTCAGTGTATTCTCAGCATCGTTCCTAGAGAGGGAGTTAAGGGGGTTTCCATGACAGTGACATCAGTTGCGGTTCTATATTGCCCCCAGTCTTCTAATCAAATGGCCGTTTGGGATTTCTCTTTTGAATTCGAAATTATTTTGTGCTTACCACCGAATGCTGAAATAACGGTCATTCTCTGTGAGTGAAACAAGTTACTGTAG